>NC_091119.1:32480391-32780391 GCF_040183065.1 Periplaneta americana
ATGGAAGTCGAAACTATTTAACATGTTCGGTTCTTTTAAGGTTAAATTTATTACTGCAGTAATAGAAACCAATATTAATTGTCCACCATTTTGCAGTCAGTTGACCTAATTGCGTTTTATTTTCGACCCTCATTTTGCTGCAGCGCTTTAAAAAAAC
Source organism: Periplaneta americana (assembly GCF_040183065.1). Classification (NCBI taxonomy): domain Eukaryota; kingdom Metazoa; phylum Arthropoda; class Insecta; order Blattodea; family Blattidae; genus Periplaneta; species Periplaneta americana. The sequence goes on from NC_091119.1 coordinate 32,480,549, forward strand.
CGCACGGTATCCGGGTTAAGAATATGTTGTACTCACGTTCTACTGTAAACAAAGCTGCAAAAGGTATCCATCCGCAAACTGCTGTGATTTGACAGAATTGCGGCACTACTTTACCCGCCATGTGGCTGTCACTTTTAACTGTATGTCACCGCTCGGTAGGGGTCACGTTCTTACGAGAAAATCGGGAAAATGACGACTAAAGTAAGTAGGAAATATGAATGCAATCCAGATTCAATTTCATGATCAGGCCTGTAAAGAGCGTCAGAGGCCTACTAGTATGAATGAAAGACATAAAGTAACTATTTTAATTGCCTATCTAATCAGAAACAGATAAGGCGCGAACTCCTTCCAGAAAACTCCCCTCTTCCTCTTCACCTTCGTCGACCCACGTCTCGTCAAGAAAACTTAACACGTCCCTCTCGCCTATATTCTCGTATTTTCCTCAAATACTTTCTACGCCACAATAATATAATTTATCTTCGCGGTCAACAATAATGTTCTTTCTGTTTCTCTGTACAAACCGTTGCTTACGAGATTGCTTTCATTATATCATAGCATTTGATATTACTATCCACTACTGGATTAATCTTGCACGACCGATGGTGGCGCGCTTATGTGAGGGCGGCAATGAACCTGCGGGTTCCTTAAAAGCCATTTGTAAGTAACAGGTTAATCAGCAGGCCTATTAGATATTTATTTCACCGCTGTGCAAGATAAATCGTACATTTGTACTAATCATGTATTGTGACTGCTGTTTGCTTTAGTAAAAATCATAACACTTCAACGTCAATATATTTTTAAAAGAAAGGGATAAGTTAGACCTACTTACAAATGATTAAATTATGAAGTCAGGGAAATGGAAGATAATACAGTACCTTAATTCATTGGAATAATAATAATAATAATAATAATAATAATAATAATAATAATAATAATAATAATAATAATAATAATAATAAATGAATACGTGAAAAGGGTAGACTACAGTGTTCATGTAAAATATATTAAGTTTCTTTAATTATTTCCGAAAAGGTACGGTGTATGAATTGAACAACAGAAAGGTAGTACCTTAGTTTATAATATGTAATATCTTTTCATATCAAGAATGACAGCCTTTTATTGTAATATAATTGAGACATAGAAGTTTTAAAATTACGTCTATTGTCCATAAAATATTGTACGAAGCATTTAATAAGCAATGGTGAGTCCTTTAAATGTTCCAAATGTCAATGTCATTTAAGTGTTCTGCTATGAATATTTAGTATAGAACAGCGCTCCGAGCGGCGAAATTGGCATTACGAGGGAACCACTTCAGACCCGTATTTCAAGCGCTATGCGCCAGCTTGTATAATCTCGTAAGCAACGGTACAAATTCAAACCCGATCTCCCGCAGAATATTGTGAAGACTTGTCTTCTTGAAGTTCGGCAAGTCGGGATCACTATTTATAAAAATCATTACTTTATTTATTGTAGGTGACTCGTTCATTTCAAAAAAGAGTGATGCACTTTACGACGCATTGCACTTCTTACAAACTCGTCACAATGCATTTCTGTCGCAGGTTTTTTGTTAATGCTTGGTGAAGAAACATCAGTAAACTCTGCCTTCAAATTCACTATTTTTTTAGTTGGTTATTTAACGATGCTGTATCAACTACGAGGTTATTTAGCGTCGATGAGATTGGTGATAGCGAGATGGTATTTGGCGAGAGACAGAGGATTCGCCATAGATTACCTGGCATTCACCTTACGGTTGGGGAAAACCTCGGAAAAAACCCAACTAGGTAATCAGCCCAAGCGGGGATCGAACCCGCGCCCGAGCGCAACTTCAGATCGGCAGGCGAGCGCCTTAACCGATTGAGCCACGCCGGTAGCTAATTCACTATATTCTGAATACTTAATGTTGGATACTTTTCACAGAATTTACTGAACACATTTAGGACAATTTGCTTTTTTGCAACTTCTTAACGGTTTGCCTTTCCGATGCTGAACATATTCTATGCAAGCAGCCATTTTGGAAAACTGAAATTTAAATTTCCGCTCTTCTCCTTCCTACCATAGCATAGTGTATACGGGATGACTTAAGGAAAAGTGAAGTTGTTTCGTATCAGAGTATATGGCACGTGCCGCGCCGTCCGTCTTTTGTGTACCTAGCGAGTACAGCAGTGTACAAAACGAAGGAACCCCGTTGCGTTTATAGTAACATTGCAACGCAATGTGTGCAGTTGTGTTATCCTGCTCAAGTATTTAGTACGCGTTGAATATGTTGTGCTGATCCATTCATAATGGTAAAACGTTAAATTCGCTCAGAGATACGAAATGCAATTAAGAAGTATGACAGTGACATTTTATGTATTAACGAAAACAATATCGTGTGTAATGTATGTAAAATTGAAATAAAAACCAGAACAACTCAGGCTATAGAAAAACATTGCAACAATATACATGGCACAGGAAATGCGTTGAAATGAAATCTGAGGTACCATCATCATCATTTACTTGTGCGGGTCTGACGACACGTGCAACATGATGCTCAGTGCAAATATTCCTCTAAAGAAATTGAGTGATCCCCATTTTAGAGATTTTCTTCAGAATTTCTCTCGATATAAAAACTGTTTAAGCGATAGGCGAAGACGATTCAACTTCGACAACTTACGAGAATATATCGTCGTTTACCTCAACGCTGGTAATTGCATCAATGATGACGAGTACTGAACCTTGCAAGGTATGTACTACAGTACGTTATTTTTCTTTTCTTTCTGACTGTACGGAGATACAGTAGCATGTTGACGTCGACTGTTTACGTTTAAAACCTTTTGAGCCAATGGTCTGAATGAAAAAATGTAACATATAGTAAATGTGCACCTACATTCAACGATGAGTCATCCCGCATCAACTGTCTAGTTATAATATGTTAAATAATTATGAATTTATGACATGTTTTCATAATTATATAACTAAACAATGTTTCAAATTGTTTTAGAAAATTATTGTTATGATTGTATTGAAGTGATAGGTTGATTTTGCGAAATATACAGCGAACTACATTTTCACCTACGCCAAGTAGCACAAAAGTTGTAAGGTTCCATCAGCCAATGGCATTTTACTCATACACGTGCTTTTGTTTACATGGTAACATATTCTAATCCCGGAATTAGTTTTATTTTTATAGATTCGATCGTCTCAAAAGCACCGCCTGCTTGAATGCATCCATGCATCTGCTGGCTGCTTATACTGCCTGATCATAAGATCATTCTAACAATACTTTGACTGAAACAGCGTATTTCCGAATTCCAACGGTATGTGGCAGCACCAAATATACCCTGCTCATGAGCATATGAATATGTACTTTTGCTTCAAACTAAGGAGAGAAAAAAAAGTTGTTCTACCTATTTTGTGCCAGTGTGACACATTGAAGTGTGTTACGAATAATATATTATATACAAGGCAGAGCATCCACCCACCACTATAAAAGAATATTGCATACTTTTATCATTGCCAATGTGGCGCTTTCCCCGTCATCACGTTCCACTTCTTCCACTAGATGGCTCCCGATAAGGCGTACAGCAGGGACGGCAACATTTGCAAACGAAATTATACTAAACGTGAGAAATATTACTATAGGTTAAGATGTGTAGTATTATGTGACAGGTTAGGTTAGATTTGTACTTTTTAGTTGGTTATTTAACGACGCTGTTTCAACTACTAGGTTATTTAGCGTCGATGAGATTGGTGATAACGAGATGGTATTTGGCGAGATGATGCAGATTCGCCATAGATTACCTAAAATTCGCCTTACGATTGGGGAAAACCTCGGAAAAAACCCAACCAGGAATCAGCCCAAGCAGGGATCGAACCCGCGCCCGAGCGCAACTTCAGACCGGCAGGCAAGCGCCTTAACCGACTGAGCCACGCCAGAGGCTAGGTGTGTATTATGTGACAGGTTAGGTTGGGTTAGATTAGGTGTGTATTGTGACAGGTTAGGTTAGGTCTGGTTAGGTATGCAGTATTATGTGAGAGGTGTTGGCGACACTGAAAATTCCTTTATTCCCTTCCTCAAATTACGTCACGAACACATGACCTGGAGAACAAAATCCGGAGAGTGATAAATGAAATTACGCAAGAAGAGTTGCAACGAGTGTCACAAAACTTTCTTCGGAGATGCCAGAAGTGCTTGGACCAAAATGGACATCACTTTCAGCAGTTCCTATGATATTCAGGTAAGATTGAGAAAGAGAATTTATTTTTTAATTTATCTTCAACTTGCTTATTTGTGTGTTACGTTGCCGAGAAAATGTAATTTAGTTTATCTTCAATTTATCTTTTAATTTATTTTCGACTTATTTGTTTTATGTTGCCAAGAAAAGTTAGTTTAATTTATCTTCTATTCTTTAATTCATCTGTTAATTTATCTTCAGCTTGCTTATTTGTGTCTTGTGTTGCCGAAAAAAAAAAAATTAATTTATCTGCAACTTACTTATTTTTGTCTTATGTTCCCGAAAAAATTTAATTTAATAAAATTTATCTTCAATTCTTTGATTTATGTTGCTGTAATCCTTAAGCGGGGTGACTGAAATCAATGTGGGCCATGCATCTTCCAGATTGTGATATCTGCGAGGTGCTAAAATGCCGTAAAGTCTTGTGTGGTTTTCTCTGTACAAATCCTAGGCATTTTCAGGGTATTTCAGCAATTTCATCTTGTGGAAAGTACATAAGTAACCTTCACCGGAGTAATAATAATCAGAAACTTGTGTCAGAAACTCTTGTAATGTAGGAAAGTTGCACACAGAATTAATTTAATAGGTTTCCCAAAATACGTTTGTTTCATATATATATATATATATATATATATATATATATATATATATATATATATATATAAGGGTTCGAATAGATGGGCCTACTAATCAATTCATAAAGAATAATCATGAAAACCATTTGTGTGATAATTTGAAAGGAAAAAGAAAACATTAAGATAAATGATATGAAAACATAGGAAATCATTTACAATAAAAGTTTGTTGGGTACAAATGATTACTAATTATAGCTAAGGATGATTTTAACACATGAGATCCTATGGCATCAATCGTTGCATCAGAAATGTTGAATTGTTTAAGTTGAATTAAGGTTTCTCGTGGGATCGCGCTACGGGCACCGAACACGAGCCCAAAAACTGTCCAATGTGTGATGTGGTATTGTGCTCCAAGATGCTGACAACAAGGCTCATATATGACTTGTTTTTCACGACACACCTCTTGTGGCTGTTGCTCGTGCATCTCGAAACGGATTGTGCGATCAAGAATGACACCCTTATCCTTCTGCCGATCAATTATGATGATATCAGCACGTCTAGTAGAGCCATCAGAAGAGACGCAACCAACCTCCTCATAACCTCATAGGAAGCATTTTGACGGATTGAAGATGCGATGAGAGAACGAACCGTATTATGTCTGTTGATTCGGAGTAATTCTCCATGATGGCAGAAACCCAAGACGTGAGGACGTGCAACGGGTTGAGTAGAGTTCTACCAGGGAGAGTACGTACAGGTATTGTATTACAGTTCATCTTAATGGCTTGCGTCCACTGACTGCTCGAAAGTCCCTTTCTTCCAGTGAGAATAGAAAACAACTCCCAAACCTTTACTTTTCAATTTGCTCCATTGACGAAAAGAATCTTCACGCAATGCAATATATTTTTATTTTCTTGGTAAGGAAGCAAAAACGAGCATTTGTATTAAACCTTTTTGTTTGAAATATCTCAAAGAATTTGGGTCTCTGCTCTGTATAAAGGTAAACAAATCTCGATTTTTCGGAAAAGTAAGCCTTAGATCCACGAGTTTACAAGAGCACGTCGATTCCACTTTCGATAAGAAATTGTGTTATGTCATAGCGAGTTTGGGACATTCTATAAGGTGTAATCGGGCATGGGTTCGATTCCCAACTGGCTGGTTATCTAGTTAGGTTTTCAACTGTACGGCGAATCTCAAGTAATACCATAGCAAATCATCGAACTCTTCTAGCCAAATGTAATGTCGTCACCAATTCCACCGACACTACACAGAATGAACTCTAAGTAATATCATTAACTTCAGGGGTTTATTCGTGCATTACCCTGATTGTATGGTACATGAAAGCTACAAGGCTTTTAAAGTAGACTGTAAAAGGGTCAAAATCAAGCAAATGATCAGACTCTGAAGTACACCAATTTCTATAACGTGCTTGGCAATATGTGCACTATAAATCTAATGTATGTATGTATGTATGTATCCAATGCCTACCCATTTCACTTTACGTGATTCGGGTTCCGCATATTGCAGATAGATGGCAGGACTGTGACCAATTTTCTAGTTGTACACCACTTTGGCGGGTCACACTGTACATGATGTGTATCTGTGGAGAGTGATGTTGTATACTAGGGTGAGTGTATGTGTAAGTATAGTGTCTTGAATGAGTGATGATGAAGATGAAGGGAGAAGGGCAAACCCGGTGCCGGCATGTAGCCTACTCCTGTTGAATAGCGTCAAGGCGGCCGCCTGGCTTAAGGGGAGGCAGAGGCGAAATTTTCGAACAAAACTGAAGAAAATATGAAAATTTGGTTTTTTCCATTTTTATTATCTTTATTTTCATATTCCGATGTTAGTTTTTGATTTTGTGCACTTAAAAGTATGAAATTAAAACCAAGATAACTGTATTACTATATTATTCCCATAATAAACTAATACTTATCATTATTTATATACCTTGTCTGAACATATAAATAAAAAGAAATATTGAAAATTTCTTACAATATGGTGCATGGAGCATTTTATATCAAACGATATAAAGTTTTATAAAATTATTAATATTTACAGAACTATTGTACTTAGAAAGATGAAACTTGGTATGTCCATTTTACTAATAACATACTTAGTATCCATGATCAATTTCAAACAAATCGGATAAATTTCGTGGATTTTGAAATATTCACCTCTGCCTCCCCTTAACGTCCCCATCCAATGGACGAATGAATATCAACAGTGACATATGCCTTCTCTTCATATGCACTGCGGAGAGATTTGAGATTTACTCCAGGCATATTGATGCACAATCCAGTGATTAGAAGTTGTGCACCGCCATCTCTCCTAGTCCCGAGGTAGAAATTTTACATGAAAATTTCTGACCCCGCCGGGAATCGAACTCGGGCCGGCTAGTCTGAAGGCTAACACGCTACCACCGAGCTAACTCGGCGGACAAATCTATAATATTGCTATGTCTCTCCTTCAAACCGGCTTCAAATTTATCGCATGACAAATGTCTCCTTCTATCCCGCCAATATCTTTGGAATCTTGCACACGGCTGGCTTGCTTGTGACGCATTTACTGCCTCAAAAGAGCATCTGAGTTTGTGACCACTGTTTTAAAACATTTTTTTTTTTTTAATTTACTGGTTTTCACCATATTTTATCATCCTTTCCCTTGAAAACTCTGTGCACCAGAGCTTTAAAAATAGGTTGCAGCAGTTGCCAAGGGCATAAATAAGCATTACATTTTATGCAATATATTTTTCACATAAAGTATGTTTCAAAGCAATCTCCCCCCCCCCCCCAAATTCACTTATTTTCCACCATGTTAAAAAGTACTATGAGTACCCATAGGTGTTATTAATCTGCTTTTCTCTAAACAGAGTTTGTCACCCTAGATCTCAAACTTTTCCGATCACAGTGTTGGGTGCAACCCATTTCAAACTCAATACCCTTGAAAATTTTGAGTACAACAGGGAATCTTACCTAGGACCTCCTGGTTCACAGTTAGGCGAGCTAACCACTATACGAGCTATTCCATCTCAAATCGACCGAAACATAGAGAAAATTGACCTTACAATTTCTAAATACAATGAAACTTTTTTTGTACGTAGAGAACTGTGATACAATGCTTTGTGCAAAGTTTGAGGCATCAGAACTTCATAGTGTTTAAATTAAAAATATTTAAATTCATCGTATTTTCGTAAAATTAGCAACTTTAAACGGTTGTAGCTCCGAAACCCTTTCACCCAATGATCAAAATCATGGTTTATTTTGATGCTGAGAAATTAAAGTTAATATTGACATATAAACAGATTTTCTTACTTTTTATGGAAATGGAGAAATTTAGATTTTTCCTCATTAAGACGCCTTTGCCAAGGAAAAAATATTTTTAAAATATATAGTTAGATTCCGCATTGAAAGTACAAATAAACACACATTTTTTACTGACGGTATGTTGATAAGAAAGTATTGAAAATATCAAATAAAGAAAATAAATAGTACGCGCGTGAACTAACCAGCTGACTGTGAGACGGGAGCTAGCAGAGACAAGCAAGGCCAGGAGACAAACACGTGATGTTTCGTCTAGTAGCGCATGGCTGTGCTAGCTTTATCACAGGTTTTCATAAACACAGGAGTAAAATGACGCCCAACGCTCGCTTATCTTCAGCTCTCGGCTAGTGCGTGCAGTACTGCGCCGTTCAAGTCCAGGCATGTGAAAATAATCTATTTAATACCCTCGAAACTTATTGCCGTACCTCTAAGCAAACAATGCCGAATCCCTCTTAATAATGCAAGGTTTTTTTCTCAATATTTTTTTACATTTTTACAAATTGGCAAAAAGCCTAAAAGTAAGTAAAATCAGATTATCTGTCTCTCTGTGTACAATAAAAATAAGGATGACTTCTTAACATAACCTACCAAATGTCAGCTTCAAAATAAGCTCCCGTTCAATGTTCTGCAGTAAATGCTTCCAGAGTTCTGAGCGCTGAAAGAGGCTTGTTTTTATAAAATACGCTAAATTTGTCGCTCAATAATACGAAAACCGTTTCACTTTCGATAGAATATTTTTGAAAATGCACTCTCCTCACCACCTTGTATAAATAGGGAAAAAATTGGAGTATAAAAAAATACGAGGATTTTTACTGATCGATTTCATATGGAATAGACCATACCATGGAGGCATTCAATTTGCAAGCTACAGACAGCACTAATTCAGAATATAATGCAAACACAGTCACAATTTTTTTTGTTCCTGATGCTTTTTTTTTTTGGCACTTATCATAGATATAGTATTACTCGACTGAGGCGAGTGGAGACGTGGGCATAATGTGAACTATCGCGATGATGTATTACGAACACAGGGGCAGTACAAGTGGCGCTCCAGGCTGCAGGACTCCACTGCCTCGGTCGAGTAATAACAAACACTGGCTTCATCATCAAGGAAAGGAAGAAAAGAGGTACCTACTAATGGATCCATTGCTAAGAACAGCTATCCTCCATGGGTGATGAAGCCATGTGCAGCTCCGAAACGTCAGTTCTCACATCTATGACATGTTGCAAGAATACAAATATTTCACGCACCCCCTTAAAGACTGTGAAAAATTTTAAATCATATTCAATTATTTCGTTCTGGTTACAGTGAGAGAGTTTTTCAATGTGTAATTCAATCACTAACAGCAATCAGTTTTTAATAATAATTAATAATAGTAATAATAATACTCCAATAGCAACTTAAATAGTCATTGTATGCTTCTCAAACAACCAAGAATAAAATAAAGCTCAATTTTGAGTAAAAGAGTGTGTTCTGACTTCTAGAATTTCTTGCAAAATTCCGTATTTTCTCGAATAAGTCGCAAATCCTGCTTTCAAAAGGCAAAAAAATAAATAAAGAAAACAAATATAAATAACAAAAATAAAATTTTCAACAAACCTTTTCACGACAAATTAAAAACAAACACAAATACCGTTCAGTTTCAGTTAATAATAAATAGATAAATTTTATCCTGGAGCAGGACACACAATGCTTAATTGGCCGTTTCTGCAACATAAATAGTATGCATCACGTTTTCTATGTTTCTCTGCACCTTTGATAATTTTAAGTTTTCCGCTGCACGTAAAGGATCACAATCTCACATTTAGTAGTACTCATTTTCAAAATTGAAAATATAAGATGCACAAACTATACATTTATCAATTATCACTAAGGAGCGGATTCCTATGACATGTCATATTTTTTCCTATGGCATTGTTTCGGTTTTCAGACTGATTTAAACTTGATTCCAAGCATTCTGAAGAAAATGGAATGTTTTTTATTGGGCATATAAATGCATATTTGGACCGTTTTTTATTTTGTAGCATATTTAGTACGAAACTGCATATTAACATTATATTTTGGGAATAACTGTATGTCTATTTAGGCATTCTTTAAGTTTATAGCATATTAGTAAAAATTCGTGTCATAATGTTATATTTTGCATATTTCTCATATTTAATGCATTCAAACCATAATGAGCCACGGTAAAATGTAATACTATGAAAGTTTTTCAGGATAGCTCTAAAATACCTGTATTTTCGCAGAAATGCAATGAAAATAAAGTATAGTCGGACCATCGGCTCTGTGTCCCCGTAAGATATGCGAACTGAACTCTAATTCCTTCTCAACCTCGGTAATTCATTTCTCTCCCTGCATTCCTATCTCTCTCCCTTTCTGTCCCCCACTACTCACAATTTTGGCCTTCTTGCAGGACAGTTTACAATATTTGCACTTGCAGTTCAGTGTTGTCAACTCAACATGAATATTGTAGCACGGAGTGGCGAAAGAAATATTATAAAGTACGTAATAGCATTTTGCGATGAAGAGAAACAAACAGGTCCAATATCTGTGTCCTATAAATCAGGCAACGAAAAAAGCAACTGATATCACAGGTGAGGCTTATTTTATTTCAACTGATTATGTATTAAAATTATTTACTTAACTAATACTAATAATACAACATTTTATGTAATTTATATAGACAGGTCAGAACTCCTAATAAAGAAAATCAGGAGAGAGGGAGCCTGTGCAGGAGATCAAAAGCTAGAATCACCAGAGAAGAATAGACCAAGGGAACTTTTAATTATTATAGATGATATGAACCGATGTATTTTAAGAAGAAAGATACAAGAATTTTATACCGTGCAGAAAGAAGTTTCAACATTGAATAAGTTACGGAAAAGTAATAATTTCCAAGGTTGGAGAGAAAAACTACCCGCCGCGCAGCTGACTCCCCTTCCTTGTTTGAAGGTCAACTGGCTTCCTTAACATGTGTTCTCATAATGTTGTGAGTACTGGTTGCAACAAGTCGCCATTGTGCATTTTGTGTTACTTCAAAATGAACGACATGATTGATAATCCCGCCGACTGTGAGGTGAGGAGTGTGATTCGATTTTTGAATGCCCGACATTTGAAACCTGCAGAAATTTACCGGCAATTGAAAGAAGTGTATGGTGATACTGTAATGAATGAAAGAAATGTGAGAAAATAGTGCGAAATGTTCAACAATGGGCGAACAAATGTCCACAATGAAACTCGACCCGGACGCCCATCACTCATCACAGAAGACCTGAAGACTAAAGTGAACGACAGAATCTTGCAAGACAGGCGCACATCACTCGACGAATTGCATATTGCCTTTCCTGACATTTCTCGTTCTTTGCTTGGTGAAATTGTGTCGCAACATCTTGGCTACCACAAAATCTGTGCCCGCCCGCACACTGCTGCTTCAACTCGAGAATTGCTGGATCAATTCGGTTGGGAAATCTTTGATCATCCGCCCTATAGTCAAGACCTTGCTCCTAGCGATTTTCACCTTTTCACTAAGCTGAAAGACTTTCTGGGTGGTACGCGTTTTGGAAGTGATGAAGAGTTGAAGAAGACAGTGAACACCTGGCTTAATGAACTGGCGACAGAGGAGTATAACACGGGAATTCTAAAGCTAGTGAACAGATACAACAAATGTTTAAATGTAGGTGGTGATTATGTAGAGAAGTAAAGGAAGCTTCAGTTATGTAACAGACTTTGTTTTTTCAAATAAATATATTTTTTTTTAATTATTACAACAAAACGGTCGTTATTTCCTGGATCCCCCTCGTAATTCAAGACATGGGATTTAGGTTTAAAAAATGTAGAAATACAAGATGTATTTTGACTGAAAGAAATAATATTGTAGCATGGAGGACCAGTTATTTATGACAATGTTTGACGGAAGTTTGGCAAATCCCTATTCGGCAAGGTTCGTGGCCTGCTGTTTAATGTGATGGGAGGAAAGCGGGTGAAATGGAGTGAGTACAGGCGTTAACTTTTCCAAGAACGACGACAGCGCTGAAGGGGCACAGATCCGATGGTCCGACAATATCCACTGACTGTGGAATGTGGGGTTGCAAGTAGCAGGTAGGCTTCTATTGTTTAGCCCTGTGAGCGAAAACATGCTGTACACAACAATACAGGGTTTCCTTACAATTTTCAAGTGTTCGTAACTTTCTCCTCCTCTCGGCCACTTCTTGCTTCTTCAGTATCTTTCCAACATGCTATTCTAAAAACAGAGGACATTTGAAGTAATCTGCTTAAATTAACATCCAACTGGTTAGACATTGTATTTTAATCAATGTACAGACGTGGACAAATTATTAACAAAATTCTTACAATTTTGCATATTTCTATCATTACAATAGATAGAAATATGAAAAAAGTCAACTGTACTCTAAATTGAAGAGTCAAATTTTGTAAAAATGTATAATAAAAATCTTCAGTTTTACTAATAAGTGTAAATACGCAAAATTTCAACTGTAGTCCAAATTGAAGAGTCTAATTTTGTAAAAACATGTAATAAAAATCTTCACTTTTGCTAATAATTTGTAAATATGCAAAATGTTAACTGTAGTCCAAATTAAAGAGTCAAATTTTGTAAATATATATAATCAAAATCTTCAATTTTGCTAATAATTTGTAAATATGCAAAATGTCAACTGTAGTCCAAATTAAAGAGTCAAATTTTGTAAAAATATATAATCAAAATCTTCAATTTTGCTAATAATTTGTAAATATGCAAAATGTTAACTGTAGTCCAAATTAAAGAGTCAAATTTTGTAAAAATATATAATAAAAATCTTCAATTTTTCTAATAATTTGTAAATATACAAAATGTCAACTGTAGTCCAAATTAAAGAGTCTAATTTTGTAAAAATATGTAATAAAAATCTTCAATTTTGCTAATAATTTGTAAATATGCAAAATGTTAACTGTAGTCCAAATTAAAGAGTCAAATTTTGTAAAAATATATAATAAAAATCTTCAATTTTGCTAATAATTTGTAAATATGCAAAATGTCAACTGTAGTCCAAATTAAAGAGTCAAATTTTGTAAAAATATATAATAAAAATCTTCAATTTTGCTAATAATTTGTAAATATACAAAATGTCAACTGTAGTCCAAATTAAAGAGTCTAATTTTGTAAAAATATGTAATAAAAATCTTCAATTTTGCTAATAATTTGTAAATATGCAAAATGTCAACTGTAGTCCAAATTAAAGAGTCTAATTTTGTAAAAATATATAATAAAAATCTTCACTTTTGCTAATAATTTGTAAATATGCAAAATGTTAACTATAGTCCAAATTGAAGAGTCAAATTTTGTAAAAATATATAATAAAAATCTTCAATTTTGCTAATAATTTGTAAATATACAAAATGTCAACTGTAGTCCAAATTGAAGAGTCTAATTTTGTAAAAATATATAACAAAACTCTTCAATTTTGCTAATAATTTGTAAATATACAAAATGTCAACTGTAGTCCAAATTGAAGAGTCTAATTTTGTAAAAATATGTAATAAAAAATCTTCAGTTTTGCTAATAATTTGTAAATATGCAAAAATATCAATTGTAGTCTAAATTGAAGAGTCAAATTTTGTAAAAATATATAAGTCTTCAATTTTTCTAATAATTTTGAAATACGCAAAGATGTCAACTGTAGTCTAAATTGAAGAATCATATTTTGTAAAAAATATATAACAAAACTCTTCAATTTTGCTAATAATTTGTCCACGTCTGTATAATGCAGAGAATTGGAAAAATCTAACATACATGTGTTACTGATAAAGTCATATTTCGAATTTTATTGCTCATTTTTTGTTTTTTAGGTCATAAATGCTTGCACATACAGTAGAACCTCTATTATCCGTGGTAATGAAGGGGGTTGATCGAAAAAATCGGATAATCCATACCATTAAAAATTTTGTGATTTCCTCCATGGTCTTGTATTTAACATGCTAAGTAGTGGATCAGAAGTTCATTAATTTAAGTCTGGTTGTCAACGACGGGTTTTTAAGGGGCAAGGAAGCCATTTGTAATGGCTGTCTCAGAGAAGATAGGAATAAAGGAAGTCTCATGTTGTAGATTTACATACTTTTTAACACTATATCCTTGTTGTTTTTATTAAATCGCGCAATTGTAACTCCATTCTCGTAATCTGATGCAAGATGAGCCACAGTTTTTCTTTCTGAAATCATTAAATTATTTCCATTTTTTTTTCCGATACTTAGCACAACACGTTTTCTGTTAACACCCGTGGAAGACATTTTATATACAAGTTATATTATAGAACGGCAATTCGAACAGTAGACAATGCTGTGTAACGATAAAGGCTTGTAATAACACACTCTAACAAAAACATATGTAGAACCTACTAATATGATGTGCAAAACAGTACTTCATATAAGTTATTTATTTCTGAGGAAAAAAAAAAAAAAAAAAGATCGAGAAATAGACAGTCGGATAATCCGTCAATTGGTTAATAGTGTGACGGATAATCGAGGTTCTACTGTAGCCTATTTTTTAGGTTAGTTATAAAACTTGAACTTGATTCTGACACATGTAATGCTAATCCAAATGCCATTTAATATAAACAATTGGAATACCCATGTGGGATAATGGTATGCGCTACCACTTTAGGAGTTGCGTGGGAGGAAAATCAGGCAATGTTGCCAACTTCATTTCGAATAAGCTGCAAAACCCTATCTTTCAGTTGTATATTTCGGAGGGGGGGGGGGAGAGTGTGAGGTATCCGAAAAAATACGATATCAATCTGTATTCACCATAATGCAATATCCTAACTGCTAGATGTTCATAAACTTGATTGTTATTTCGAATTCAAGTAACTCTTAAAAATGGTATTCCCTCAGTTAAGAAGTCCTAAGATGATAACATAACTATAAGCTGTAGCAAGAGAGAGAGAGAAACAAAAGATGTCAAAAACAAGAATGTTATTTATTAAAAGTGACACTGCAGCTCTTTAAACAATATATTCATTCTCCTAGCCCTTTCTTTTGCAGCACAATGAAAAAGTAGTAATAACTGGGGGGGAGAGAGGGGGGAATATGTATTAACTAATAGTAGTGATTAGAGATTAGATGAAGTCACGGTTTTATGAAAACACTAGCAGTTTTCAATTGAAAGTGATTATATAATTTTAAATTAATATATTTTGCATAACAAATTTGTGAAATTATTGTAACAAATTCTAATCTGGACTCATTGTGTAAACTGTTAAAATTTCATCGTAAGTGACTATGAAATTGTGTGTGGTAGGATACGATAATTCACAGAAACTGAAGATAACACATTCAAAACATATGCATTATTCAGAACTTAAAGAGTGCTGGCCCATATTAATGAGGCATATGTTTTAGCAATTTGCAGAATCTTTCCTTATGACAAAGTGCAACCATTATTTTTTAATCTGAATGCAGTTCAATTACAAATTACTGACAATTCTGGATTCCTTCATTTGGAATTAAAAATATTTTAATAATATAAAGCTTTAATCTTCGTTACTTCGAAGAGAGTCGAAAAGAAATCAACACTTACTTAAAGCATCCCCAACAATATCCAAATTATATCAAATTGTACTGGAAATTACTACATTTGAAATTTACTGTATAAATAATTGATTAAATGGCAATCTTACTCGTGTTAATTATATAAGCATGTGCGACTTACAGCTGTTTCGGTGCTACTTGACACCATCATCAGAGTCTTTTGTGTCTCGGTGCCATCTCAACTTCACTGCCTGTTGTGTGGGTGCGTTCGTGTGATGAAGAGTTCTGTCAAATATTGTGTGTGTTCTGAAATTGATCTTTGTGTTGAGAATTTGATTAGGGTGTGTTTTAGTGTGTCTGTATATTTCATATTGTTCTAGTGTGTCGAGTTTTTGGTTTTTGGGTTGTATGTGTAGGATTTCCATGTCTGTATTTATGTTATTGTATGTGTGGTTAGCATTGGTTATGTGTTCGGCACATGTAGATGTATTGTGTTCTCTGGTTATTGCTTTAATGTGTTATTTGTATCGAGTTTGGAATGATCTGCCAGTCTGTCCAATGTAGAAACTGTCGCAACTATTGCATGTGAGTTTGTGTTGTGTGAGATGTCTTTGTAGTGTTTTCTGTTCTGTATGCTATGTTGTATTTCTGTTTTCTGAATGAGGATGCGATCTTGTGCGTGTGTTTTTTTTTTTTTCGTATGTTAGTGTGATGTATTTATTGTGTTCTTGTGTTTGTGTTGTGTTTTGTGTGTTTGTTGAGTTTTTGTTTTGTCTTCCTTATGATGTTGTCTATTATGTTTGGGTTGTAACCATTTTCTTGTGCTATGCATTTGATTGTGTTCACTTCTTCATTGTAGTGTTGTTGGCTCATGGGTATGTTGAGTAATCTGTGTACCATTGTCCTGAATGCAGCATGTTTGTGTTGTATGGGGTGGTTAGAGGTGTTGTGTATGTCTATATATTTTGAAGGTGTGTTTGTTGTCAACTTTTGTTATGGTGATGTCTAGGAAATTTATGGAGTTACTGTTTTCAAATCCTATTGAAATCCTACATATACAACCCAAAAACCAACAATTCAACACACTAGAACAATATGAAGTATACAGACACGTGAAAACACACCCTAATCAAATTCTCAACACACAGATCAATTTCTGAACACACCCACTATTTGACACAACTCTTAATCACACGAACGCACCCACACAACAGGCAGCAAAGTTGAGATGGCGCCAAGACAGAGAAGGCTCTGAGGATGGTGTCAAGTAGCACCGAAACAGCTGTAAGCCGCACATGCTTACATAATTAACACGAGTAAGATCGCCATTTAATCAATTATTTATATTCAAGTGTTAAAAGTAGTGTACGAAAGATTCAACATGGATTTACTGTAGATATTAAAAAATGACACACTGCATTTAAGAATGATTAAAAAAATAAATACTCAATAATAATTAGTAAGAGTATACTGAAGAGATACGTCACCTACTTTCCTAACCCGATGTACCCTATTTTTTTAGCATTTAATTCCAAAAGTAGGAAACCTAAATGTCTACTTTCATTAAGGGGACTGGGTAGTCTTAGCGTATGGCTGTTGTGTATGCGTGAAGAAATTTTGCTATTACTCTTCAACTTTTGACTATATCAATTTACAAGTTTTACAGCATACACACAACATTCGCAGGTATATTTTAGTTTTTAGATTATCTTTCTACCTCATATACTTGATTTTATATATAAAAAAAAAAGGAAGAACTGGATAATACCCACGGCAGAGCAATGTCGATAGTCAACATTACTTGCTGGCCACTAGTCAGCCGTGTCAAACAGAAGACAATCGAAATGGTGGTAGTAAAATTCGCGACTATATTCTTAAATAAATCACTCCATTAGTCAAGTGCAAGGTTTATGTAGTACAATGACGATGTTTTGAATGCACTAAAAGAAAATGCTTATGTAGTAAGATCTTAAAGTAGATTATGACAACGAAATAAAGAGGAAAAAGGTGTGGTTCACGGAATATCATTTATATAACGGAAAGTAAATTTCCTGTTAATGTTCACCAAAGCATTAAATATATAATTATGAACGCGTTGCAGCTTTATTTGTGCCTAGAGAAAATACCTAGCCTTTTACGGAGGAAAAAAAAAATTTAGGGGCTATGAAATTATTCACCGCTTTAATTACATTACCGTCTATCAATATTACAGAACAAAAACTGTCATAAAGGCCATGACCGACTAGAATCATCGATACCGAAGAGATAAATCCCTATGGCCGTGATGAAACAAAGGAAAATGCGAGAGATTTTAGTTCGAAATAAAATGGACACACAATTTTGATGACCATACTGTTAGTAACTGGAGATCGCTTGTAAGATCTGTCTTCATCTTCTATGTAGAAATGTCGTCCAAGCAAATTGGTGGTCCAGGGAAAAATCATTGCAATAGATGAGAGCAACAGTGGTGCTATCTCTCAGTATGTTCATAACGAAGGAGGTAGAGAGAAAAAGAAACAAATTTCTCCTTCTAACGACACCAACGACCAAAATCATGTTATGTTGGCAACATTGTGTATGTAGTTAAATTTGGTAGTAAACATAATGGCACAGTTCAAAGCTACCGTGGTAATTCTCCAGTATAGCGAAAAATTTTAAACCTCAAAAACAATAATTAAATTTTAAGTTAAAAACATGGGTATTTTAGAGAATCCTATGTGGCTTACACAGCAATCACCAGAAAACTGATTTATGAATACAAGCTCTGAGATAACAAAAGGGTATCTGTCGGATACAGGGGGGAGAGCCATTAATCCTTCCCATTGAAGGCTTTAAGGAACCAACCTGGACAAATACCCAATGTCCCATCCCTACCGTTCCGTGGTGCAGCTGTTAGTAAGCATAATTTTACAAGCTGAACTAAAGGGAGGGGCTACTCATCAATTAGCACTGGTCAGCTTGATGAGTTAATGACTGCATTTGGTATAATTTTCCTCTATTCAATATCTAATTCCCTCTTTACCCTTTCCTATCCAGTCCTCTGACTGAACTCTTACTTTCTTCGACCCCGACGGCATTAGAGCATTCGAGGCCTAGGGGTTCATTTCACTTTCCTTCCTCCTCTTTCTACTTTTCTGTTCCTAGTGCTGACCTGCTATGGCACTAAAATCGTCCTCCAGTGGCTTAAGGAGGGAAAGCTGGTATCAACAAGATCTCCCAGCTAGGTCCAGTGGACCCGTCAACCAACAGCAGGTGTGGTCCTCCAGACATTCTGGGGGGTTGCGTGTGAATGAAGTAGCCACCAAAATGTTAAAATATGGTGTTCACTTAAATCGGCTACAACTTGCCATTTATAACCAAGAAATGGATTCGGAACACCTCAAAATCTGTGCTTCAGTGACTGACCATGATAATATCTTTGAAAAATATTGGAGTGCAAGAGGTCAAACGCCCGGCATTAGAAAATAACAACATATTTAATTAATATTTTTCAGGATTAAACATTTTTATAAAATCAAGTAGATGAGGTAGAAAGATAATCTAAAAACCAAAATATATCTACATATATTGTGTGTATGATGTAAAAATTGTAAATTGATAGATTCATAAGATGAAGAGTAATAGCAAAATTCCTTCACTTAAAAACAACAGCCATATGTTCAGATCATCCAGTCCCCTTAAATCTTAACTAAAGAAACAATATACATATTATGAAAATTTTGCTGAAAATCTAGCAAAATAGTTTCCGAATTATCGAAGCATACCGAAAGTGGAAAACATAATCTTCAGAAGTTTTATTTTTATGAATGAGAAAAACAATCCAATATATTGGAAGTTAATTTCAAAGACAGTGCACTATTTAAGCAAGTGTTTCATTCTGAGGTGTCTATATGTGTTACATTTCCAGTTCTTTCTGCAGAATGTATGTGGTTTTTTATACAAAATATGGTCGTGGGAGTGTACTTTAACTTCAAAACAAAATATACCTAATATCTGTCTTATAAAGGCAGTCTGACAGGACTACAACATGTTGAAACGAGTCCATTATGTGCAACACATACTTGAAAAACATCCCATCAGCTCTATGTAACATTTATCCCAGTCCTTCTGTATCTTGTAATTCAAATTCTCTGCTAATTATAAGGTACTGAACACAGAATTCTTACACAATAGAGGTTCAAACATTCAAACTTAAATATTAAAACCCAAAAAAGTTTAATCCACACTGCATACATTTCCAATGGAAGACAATATGGACAAATAAATTAGCAATTTTATCTCTCTTTAACGCATTTTGACCAGTACTGAAGAATTCTGTGTTCAAAAACATCCCTCTCAATCAGTTCAATTCAAAATCAACCAAAGAATCATGGTTCCTAGTCTAATAACAGCCTTATTTGTAAAATATTTTATTAACTTCTCACAAAGAGCAACCTACATTATACATGCAAGTTCTCCAAAGCCAACTCTTTTCTTCTTAGAACAGAAGCTAAAGAGTTTCCATTATCCCTAAGCCCACGACATGCATGACGCTACCATTATTATTATCTGCTGTGTGGTGATCTAATGTCATCAAGAGTTACAACAACAATCTTTCATTTCCAATGTAAGTCATTACAAAAACTCTGTTGACTTATCAATTTAATGCTTCCAAATTTAAATTACTTTTGTTAAGACTTAAAAAAAAAATAAAGAGGACCAATTAATGACATATGGTCAACAACCTGTCACACCAATCAGTCAATCAAGAAACGTTACAATACTTGGGAGTTATCACTGTAAAAATGCATTAGCTGTAGGGGTAAGGTTGGAAAAGCTGCTTCTTCGATCAGCTACATAGCTTTTAAATATGTATTTAAAAAAACAGCTCTCATTTGTGCTGCATAACAACTACAAAAACATCAAACCAAATTCAATTATTACACATATGTTGGGACAGAAGGTGTAATTTGCTAATGGTATTATGAAGCATCTGTCTGAACTTGTGAGTTGAAGGGAATGGGTAAAATGAACTTCAAAGTCGAATCGAAAATCTCTAAGACTTGAAAAAGAAAATCTCTGCAAACAATTACAAACATACGCACATAACACGCACACTCACAAACATTCGCGCGCACTACGAACTATGACTAAGTAATAGCTTTAACCTTTTACACTAGCTGTAATTAAAATCATTTGAGGACGAGTTTGTCACTTTTTTTTATCTACAACAATCAGCTCTGAGAGGGTATCTTCCCACCAGAATGTCCAAAATGATTCAAATTGCATATGATGCGATTAGGACAAAAGCCCACAAAGAGAACTTTTTCGAAATAACTGGATGCACTGACGATAAACACACACGACCACGCAACTTCTTCGAAGTGGAACGTGTTCGTAATTTATTCACATGTGTTATATTATTGTTGGGATATAACAGAGCCAATCTTGTCCTCGTACTCTTTCAATCAGAGACATCACTAAGACACAGCATTCAACAAGTTTTTCACAGTATGGTAGATGTGTGGTGAGGAGATTGTAACTAGTTTGTAACAGAAAAAAAGCTACAAGATATCTTATCACCAGCTGCAAATAATAACTTATGACAAAAAAAGCCACCAAAACAGATAACTTGATTCTGTCAACACAAAAACTTTATATTTCTTAAAAAAGTAACAAAGAAATGCAATGTTTTTAAATTGCAGAAATGCAACAGTCTCACTCACACCCTAAACAGGGAACTGAGCTGAAATGATTGAGACTTTCTAAGGTTAACTTAATGTATTTCAAAATGGTAAATCGGTTTAGTGCAGAAGTGGGGGATATAGGGACAGGCTTAGGATTCATCAAACACACATCCAATAATTATAATAATATTACTAATATAATTACATAGTTTAGAAAACAACATTATCATTACAACACACACAACCATTCTCACAATCACAACACAGTCTACCCCGCTTGCTGGTGCATGCACATTCACCCTATATGTAAACCTTCCCTTCCTATCCACGCACGCTTCGGCTCCATCCAACATCCTTATAATCTGTGACTCACATACACACGACAGAGACTCGTCTGAACCCACAATCGCAACCAAACATCACACCAACGGAACGCTGCTCCTCACAGAGGGCACTAGACAGCAAGAACACGAGACAATAACATGAGAGAAAAAAGTGTTTTCTTCTTTTCCATTTAGCACTCGTTCGCTCGGCTTTTGCTCGGCACCTCCGCACAGCATAGTCATAAAAAAATTAGGTTTTCAGGTACCTTTTGGTTGCTTGCTTAGATTTTAACTTTAAATTAACATAAAAGGGATCCAGTAATTGCAATGATGAGATGAGAAGCCGTACTGTACAATTTGCATCATGTCAAATAACCATCGAACATCCAGGATGTTCAACACGGGAGTGAAAAACGGATGAGCAAGAACACACTATGCCTGGCAGTAACAGAAGGTTATTTTAATTAAATTGAATTAAACATTCCTGACGTGAACTACAGTAGAAGCTGCTTTTGGAATCCCGTATATATTCACATAGCATGTGAATAATTCTAGCCCATCCCTCGACCTCTCCCACTAGTTTTATTGTAAGTGGTGTAGCAATTCATATTATCTGAAGTGAGCAGAAGATGTCAGCAGCCTAGACTATCTCGACTACTGGCATGATCGTGGAAGAATTTCCGGAGCAACCCTTCAAATGGTCCTGTGACATATCGGGTGAGTACCGAGAAATAGATCGAACAGCTGCAGTTCATCTTTCAGTAGGCTCTTGTATACAAATCATTATTTACCATACAAACTTAAAAAAGTTCTGCATTTTTACCTATTCTTTACGAAAAACCCAGATAAATATCAATACCAACTACACAGCATACATAATCGAGTCTTCAGTCCTGTCCAGTCGTTGGTTTCAAGATCACTGAAGCAATCCGGCAGATTGTGTGAACCCAGGTAGCTAGGTGATTCATTTTACCAATGGAATGGCTGCCAACCAGCAAGCCAGTTCCTGATTCAATCCTGCATCTCCTCTGGCATTTCATGAGGATTCAGGATGCCAGGAACAGACATCTGGATTCGGCGTTTCTCCTCTTGCGCCTGTTGTAATGCTGCCTCGCGTTCATCCAAGAAGAGATCAGAGTCGTCTTCACCCGTATATTCCTATAGGAGGCAAAATACATAATCAGTACATGTTGAAACAAGTTTTCTTGTGGCCAGTGGTCACCATTACAATTATGTTAATATTTACTTTATTAGCTTAACCACAATTTTAATGTTGTTGTTGTTGTCTAGTGCCTTGCATTTGGCAACGAAGCCATTAGCAGTCGTGCTTTCCAATACGGGGGTGTAAGGAGTAGCGATGCGCCTCCTATAGCCTCTCCTACCCAATTCCCAACCTCAACCTGCCCGTGGTACACCCTGCTTTTAACAGATGAGGATCTGGGGACCGAGTCACAGCGGTATAACTGTTTCATCTAAGATGGAGGAAATGCCATTTACATATGTGCTGGCCTATCACAGCACAACGGCGTCCCTCAGCGGCACATGAGGGAAAGGTCGGTGGATCTAAATAACATCTATTTAGTCCTCCCGGCTAGGTCCGAAGGACCCGTTGACCAACGACAGGTGGGGTCCCCCTTGCATAATGGGGGTTTACGTGGGTGATGTAACTGCCACATTGTAAAAACTGGTGCCCGTTAAGAAAACAGTTACATGAAAGCCACAACATACATGAGTATGAGTCCTAAAGATAAATATTCCGGAGTTAAAACTGTCCCCCAATCGGATCTCCGGGTGGGGACATCTTTAGGCAAATCTCACCATACCAATTCCAATACTTTAAGAATTCTACAGTGGAATGCAGGAGGCATGTCACAGTCTAAAAAGCTAGAGCTAATGAAAATATTAGAAGATCAGGATATAGATGTCTTCACAGTACAATTTTAATGTACTGCAGAGAAATTTTAATTAATTCATCTTTCATAAACGAAACAGAATGTAGATCTAGATTCATTTTCCAGGCTGAGAGGCCGTGGTCTGTTGGTTGGTTTTCTACACTACAAGAAATAGAATGTGTTCAAAACCAAGCTCTCAGGCTCATTACTGGTGGAATCAAAACAACTCCAATAGATTCTATGAGATTCCTCATTAATATTAACAGCATTAAAATGACACTAGAAGAAAAGCACTGATCCAATATGAAAAACTTATCAGATTACCAGGAAACAATTGGCATTCATAAAGTCCTCTCTGTAGATTAAAAGCTCAAAAAAGTTTCATATCCATGGTTCAAAAATCAAAACAGAAAACCAACATCCCGAATTTAAAAGAAAACTTACAAATTAAACCAAACCCTTTAATAGTAGAAAAGTTTTCCGGGCTATGAGGCCGTGGTCTGTTGGTTGTGAGACCAAACGCTTCGTTCACTGCTGCGGTGAACATCTTCAGTGGTGTCTATTGCTGGTGCGGCTGGTTCTACTGCGTGTGCCGATTACAGTCTGCGCTGGCTGCATCGTTGTATATATAGCGCGGGAGGGGGGGGGGGGGGCTTGCTGTTGTCGCCTCGGTCCGCGCTCGAATGTGCTTCGCGGGCGGGTTTGCTGTTTTCCACGCGCTCCGCGTCCGGGGTTGTGTTGTTTAATTGTGCAGCCAGCGCAGACTGTAATCGGCACACGCAGTAGAA
Source organism: Periplaneta americana (assembly GCF_040183065.1). NCBI lineage: Eukaryota > Metazoa > Arthropoda > Insecta > Blattodea > Blattidae > Periplaneta > Periplaneta americana. The sequence goes on from NC_091119.1 coordinate 32,504,849, forward strand.
CCAGCCGCACCAGCAATAGACACCACTGAAGATGTTCACCGCAGCAGTGAACGAAACGTTTGGTCTCACAACCAACAGACCACGGCCTCATAGCCCGGAAAACTTTTCTACTATTGACGCCGGCCGTGAAAGCCTACACTCCAATACAAACCCTTTAACCCTATTAAATATAGAGTATAATCTAAATTTAACAGAAGGAATACTGAAATCAGAAGTAAACACTGAAATCAGAAGTAAACACTGAAATAATGAAGCAATTGTCTTTAGAGACAATTAATATTAGGTATCCTCCACAAAACTGGCTTCATTTATACACCGACAGATCCTTGATCTCCAGAGAACAAGGTGCTGGTGCAGATGTTACGTGCTGTCTCTTCTCACTTTATAGATCTCTTGGATATGGAACAACAAGTTTTGATGGAGAAATCATTGCAATAAGTGAAAGTCTCAGGAATCTTCTATGCCATAATCAGTAAATTTAAAAATGCAGTTATATTGTCAGACTCCAAAGCAGCTATTCTATCAATAGTCTTTAAACAAACACCTTCATCTCAAACAGAAATAACTAAAATGCTCTCTCAGTTAATAACACTCAATAAAAGAATTGTATTCCAATGGATACCATCCCATTGTGGAATCCTGGGAAACGAGAATGCGGATGCTTTAGCAAAGAAGGGCAGCACTGCTACTAACAAACCTGTTACTAAATCTACTTATTACTCTGTGAAAAGATTTATTAAATCTACATACTTAGACTTCAACAAACAAAATTTGATAATACAATCTCAAGGGAAAAAATGGAACTCTCTGCATCATAATCCACAGTTACTTCCCGATTTACCACGAAAATCGTCTGTAACTGCATTTAGATTGGCAAAAGGCCATGACTGTTTGGCCAAACACCTGCATAGAATTGGAATATATCAGTCCCCTAACTCCCATTGAGCAACTCAAGAAATGGATTCGGAACACCTCAAAATCTGCGCTTCAATGGCTGACCATGATAACATCTTTGAAAAATATTGGAGTGCAAGGGGTCAAATGACTTTATTGTCAAACGTCTGGCATTAGAAAACAACAACAACATATCAGTAATGCATAATAGCGTAAAAAATACTAAAAGTTTTCGTAACCTTATGACAGTTCTAAATGGCGACCATGTGATATGAAGAGCAGTGTAGCCAACGTCGCAACTATGAAGATAAACCTCTTTAACATATCTCTAATGTCTGCTTGTTTATATATGAATGAAAACTTTTACGCGCTGTAGGAACAGAGAATTTCACACTTTCCTACTTACACTCATCCAACACCCCTTTGAAACAGGCGAGTTCAAGTGGTAAATAATTTAAAGATATTGCCTCTACACATTGTTTGTAAGGCCTAAGTGACAACTTAACTGATGCAACCTGATCTAATCCAGGAACATAACGGGGTTTTCAGTCATGAACATTGTAAGGAGTAAACACAATATGTGGCATGTGTGATCCACAAAAACTGCTCACATTTTCGTCCGATTCTTCCTTTTTACACGAATGACTGTTTTTTTTTTTTTTTTGGCCTAGACAAAAGTGCCATTGTTTTGGTATTGCCGGTTATATGCGGGATTTTACTGTATTTTTAAATTTGTGTTGTATTTTCATTTAAATCAGGGGAAAACGTCAGCAGATTCCAGGAATAATAATAATAATAATAATAATAATTTATAACTTGCATATGATATGTCATTACATAAAACAATCATAGCTCTATGTGTGAAGTATCATCAGTAAGACAGAAAATCATGATAAACTACAAAAAACTAGGTAAAAAAAACTGTAATTTGAGATATAGTATATCACATATAATATGAGCAGACTTTAACCAAAAACGTGCATATTATTTCAAAACATTTATAGTACCTGAAAATAACCCACAAGAAATAATATCAGGAAGTATACAATGGTAGAATTTTATAAAACTAATATATTTCTATTACAATGTTGGCTCTGAGAATTGGGTTATATAAACAATAGGTCTGAGAATAGTGAAAACTGATATACACAACCTCAGGGACCAGGTTACTTATATCCGGGAAATATTAAACATATTCAATTTAAACTCATAAAAACTGCAGATTACTGACATCACTCTATAATACTGCACGTATTAACCCCCCAAAATATTCAATACAATACTAATGCCCACGTGCATCAATGTCGGTTAGTGTAACCATCGGTTAAAATTGTCACCTAATCCCTGATTAAGCATTTTTACAGTGGATCGACCTGGGTTACCACTTAAATAGCAGGTTAACCACAGTAATCTCTAACCAGCCAAATATGAGCGGTTAAAGGAGATAACCAGTGATTAGTAGAGCAAGTAAAGCAAAATGGCGGCCAGATCCACAACAGATTATTTCGAAGACGATTATTATTGTACAGTACTTGAATTACTTGGATAGAGCGTGAGCGTGAAGGTTCTTTAGTGGAAAGAGAGAATTCTTACGAGGAATTGGGTGACAGAAAATTTCAGGAGGGATTTCGTTTATCAAAATCTACAAATGGATCACTTGAAATAACACAAGAATAATCATATTTCTCCTACGGATCGGCTGCTTATATTACGATTCTATGTAACTGTTATTTTCTGTATTTTAAGAGGAAATACTCGAATACCGGTATCTCTTTCTCTATGTCACTGGCTGAACAAAGAGAGGTTATGGATGGATCTTAGGATAATGCACAATTCCCTGGTGTAAATGGGATCCAAGATCGTACACTCATTCCTACCAATCTTCTGCATCCTTTTCCTTTATGGATATTCCATCTTTTTTATATAATACATTTAAATCTAGTAATTAAGTCTATCGATACTTCAACCTAACATTGGGATATAATCATTTTTGGATTCAATTTTCCATTTTGTACGATTTTAACCTAACAGTACTAACAAACAAAGAAATGGAACTCACAAATATAACAGCGCCCAAAGGCAAACAAATGCAACGCGAAAATGTAGGATATGTTCATTTCGATGTAGAACATAATGAGCACAGTCGTTTTTAGACGTTGACTATTATCTTTGCAGCAGTATGGATGCTTTCCTTTAGTCATTTTGTACAAATAATGTATCATCATAGACTTTACTCCGGTTAAATGAGATGTCAGCTAGCCATGTTTTAGTAATCGGTGATTATGAATGGTGCACATAAATTACATTTTAACCACAGCTACTGTTTAACCATCGTTTCGTAATCTATGATTACTGCGTTTTTAATCAATGTTGATGCACTTCGCCATAAATGTCAAACCAATAGGATTAATAAGATGTCGGTCACATAGGAGGAAGATGAATATGATGTTGATGATGAAGAGGGATGACAAAATACCCGAAACAGTATGGTCTTACCCTAATCTGAACAAGGAAGTCACGCAGATGTTCTTTGAAAGCAGGGATGTCTTGATCAAGGTTGAAGAGTCCCTGAACCGTTATCTTGATCTGGTTGTCACTCAAATGAGGAAATGCTGCTCGCAAAAGACTTGCTACAAACTCTTGAACATAGAGTGTGTTATCAGAAGTTGGACCCAGGGGAACTGTGATGCGACCCAACTCCACCAGACTGAACATGTATGCCAAGATTGTGGCATGCATTGTCAAACCTAAATTAAAAAAGAAAACAAATTTATAAATAGAACCACCTTCAGTATTGTCAGTATGTAAATATGGCACATATATACAGTAGAACTTGGTTATAGCGACATCCAAGGGACCTTAAAAATTATGTTCTTATAAACGAGTGTCATAGTAACCGAGATTCACATTATCAATCTAGTTTTTTTTTTTTGTGTTATAATTTATTTATTTATTTATTTATTCTGGTGTAGTTAAGGCCATCAGGCCTTCTCTTCCACAACACCAGGAATACAAATACAATAACAGAAATAAAAAGGAAAAAAAAAAAACACTATAAACGAAGTAAAGTCACACAAAAATATACACAGGTTGCAATCACACAAACTTTAAATGAGTGATTAAGTATAATTAATTGTATCCTAATTAACTAACATAAACAAGAAACTTGCGATTTTAATCTGGAGTAAAAAAAAAAACAAATCGACACTTCTAGCAATATCTAAAAAGCATTAAACAAGACAAAATTTTCCAATTTAATTTTGAATTGTGATAAAGTCCGGCAGTCCCTGACATCATTAGGTAGCGAATTCCAGAGACGAGGTATTTCTACAGTGTAGGAGGATGAGTATAGAGACGTTCTATGATGAGGGATAGAAAGAAGTGCTTGATGTCAGTTTCGAAGAGTTGTAAGAAATTGAAAGCGCGATAAGAGATAATTCGGAGTAGAAGTATGCATGATTCTAAATAGAAGAGACAGTGAATGTATTGTTCTTCGTTCCTTCAGACGCACCCATGAAAGTAACTGGAGGGAAGGTGTTATATGGTCAAATTTACGAGTATTGCAGATGAATCGTATGCACACATTATGAACACGTTGTAGTCTCTCAGCTAAGAGTGAACTTACATTAGTTAGTAAGGAATCGCAATAATCAAAATGGGGCATTACAAGCGTCTGAATAAGATTCTTTTTTAGACTAAGTGGTAGAAATTCTTTCATATGAAACAAAGAGTGAAGTTGAGAAAATATTTTTTTGCAAGTGTGTGTTACTTGGGTGTTCCAATTTAGATCGCTATCCATAAAAATGCCAAGATTTTTAACTGTTTCACTGTATTTAACAATAATCCCATTCAATGTTATATGTGGTATAGTATCACTATCAAGAGTACTTCGTAGACGATTATGTCCCATTACGATTGCTTGCGATTTCTCTGGATTTAACCTTAATCCAAATTTGTGTGACCACAGTGCAATCGAATTTAAGTCTTCGTTTTTATTTTATTTACTGCGTCACTAGTCTCATCAGGGTGGAAATGCAAATAAATTTGCAAGTCGTCAGCATACATATGGTATTTGCAGTGTTTTATCATTTTAGTCACGTCATTAATATAAATCATGAAGAGTAAAGGTCCGAGAACTGATCCTTGTTGAATTCCAGATTTCACGACACACCATCTTGAAGAATAATCGCATGCAATGACACATTGTTGACGTTCGCGAAGGTAGGATTCAAACCAAGTAACAGAACTTTCAGAAAGATGCAGAAGTCTTAATTTACATAATAGAAGGTCCGTGTCAACTGTATCAAATGCCTTACTGAAGTCAAGTAATGTCAGTAATGTTAATTTACGTTCATCTGTGGCTTCACGTATATCCTCATTCACTTTTAGTAGTGCTGTAGTCGTACTATGTCCATTTCTGAACCCGGATTGGTATTCGTCCAGTAAGGCATGTTCGGTTAGATAGTTCATTAGTTGTTTGTGAACAATACGTTCCAGAGCTTTTGATAGGGCAGGTAGGATACTAATTGGACGGAAATCATTTGCACATAATGGGGTTTTAATTTTAGGGATCGGACGGATAAAGGCTTTCTTCCAGAGGTTCGGGTAGGTAGAAGTTATGAGTGAGGCGTTGAATATATGTGTTAATGTCGGCAGTATTATGTCCAATATTTTCTTCAATAATATTATACTAATATTATCCACACCTTCAGCTTTAGAAGTAATACGTTTTATTGCCGCTCTCACTTCAGTTTCTGTGACATAAGTGAAGAAAAATATTTCTCTATCCGGAATTGGAGTCATTTGTAATTCGTTAACTGTCTGCTGTTTATCGACCGTATCCAAGGTTATTGACTGTACCGTTGCAAAATGGTCATTTAGTTCGTCAAGAGAAACTGGCACACTGTCTACCTGAGTCCTGGGATTTCCTAAGCCAATTGTCCGTAAGTTTCTCCACAGTTTGGAAGGGTCAGCTCCCCCCCTTCAAGATGTTATGAAAATGTCTCAGTTTTGCGTTTCTAATGGCTTGAGTAGTTCTGTTACGTAAGAGTTTATAATAATTATAAGAGATTTCTGTCTTGTCATGTTTAAACGTTTTGTATGCAGTGTTTCTGTCCGTAATCATACTACGTATGTCAGCAGTCATCATGGTGCTGGTGTTCTTTTTATGCGTTTAGATTTGATAGGAGCATGCTTGTCATATAAATTTATAATATACTCATTTAGTTTAACAAGTTTCTCGTCAACAGTATGTAAGGTCCATATTGAGTCTCAGGGAATCTTTATTGCGTCTTCAAGTAGTTGGGTTTCATCAATACGTTTCAAGTCACGATACTTTATGAGTTTAGGTGTGGGCTTGGGACACTTCAAAGAATATACTAGATAAATAATATCGTGGTACGAAATTCCCGAAGCCGCACATTGTCCATGTTTTTGTACTTTGTCTGCATTCTTCGTAATAATTAAGTCTAATAGGGATTCGGAAGATTGGGTATGGTGGGTTGGTTCAAGGGGAAGGACTGCTAGATCAAGAGCCTGGAACATGGTCAATAGATGTCTAGTGTAGTTCGAATCAGAGGCCAACAAATTTGTGTTAAGATCACCCATTATTAAGACGTGTTCATAATCTGTGATGAATTCCAATAACGATCTCTCGATCTCCGCAATATCGTTAATCTTCGGGGGTTGGTAAATTACACAAATAAGGCATTTCTGAAAGCTTGTCAATACTTCTACAAATAGCATTTCAGGTTTTCCGGCATACTCGCCAGGAGATGTGTGTATTATTCTGGGATTGAGTTTGGTGGAAAATGAAAAATAACAAACTTGATTAGGCTTATTTTAGATTTATGTAAAGTCTATCATGAACATAACAAAATACACGTAGGCCTACAATTATAAATACAATATTCTGTATTAAAACAGTTTGTTCAGTACTCACCAAACTACTTTACTTAGAAGGGATGTAATCAGTCATTTTACTCTGTTGTCTTCTACTTGCCCAATACACACTTTCTAGGACTAAATTACGTTCTATGTTCATAATTTCAGTTGCAATTTCACTGCTCCCTTCCCTAGCTTCATAGAACATGTTCATAATTCTAATGACTTCTAAAGCGTCAATCACTTCTTTTATTGGCCATACTGCGTTAAATACGTGCACTTAGTGAAAACTTCCTATGGAAACTGATCAAATACCGCATGAATTCGGGCAGGTTACAATGGGGTGGGGAATCCGCCTGCATTCCAGAGGTCTATGACAGAAGGAGACTGTAAAGAATTTGTCAGGGTCAGATTTCAACAAAATATTTCTTAAAATACTTTGGTTCTTAGAAAATCTTATTCCAAACTGAGGTTGAAAATGACGTTATATGCGAGGTAGACGCATATGCGTTTGTCGTATTAAGCAAGGTAGGAAAGCATATGTCTTATGGGGAGTTTGTTGGGTCCACAGAATATTTGATGTGATAGGCGAGGTGTCGCACAAAACGAGGTCGCTACAACCAAGTTCTACTGTACATACATATATTATAGTACAGATAATGCCAATTTTTTAATATTAGTCAGGACAGGAAAGTAAATAATAGGTAAGTAATCTATCGCATGAGTTTTGTAATTTCAAACTCTAATGTACACATAACCACAAAATGTATATTGAAAAGTCAACTGGAAAGCTGCAGCTATATTGCAGCTGCAAAAGGAGCGTCTTGTGTGTGAACAGACTCGCAACCTCCAGCTGCAACTTTTGCAGCACTCAGGTTGCACAGCACGAAAAGTAGTATGCAGCGCGCTACTTTTGGCTTACGTGTGAACACGACATGCAACTTTTGGCAGCTGCAGTACAAAAGTTGCACAGCAAAAGTAGCAACGTGTGATTGTACCCTTAGTAATCAGAACACATTTTTTGTATGTGCATTTTAGCATATATGACGGATATACCTACCAGCTGTGTGAGATGTGTCTGTGACTACAGAAAAGATGTGCTGCAGAATATCCGTGAAGTATGTCTGATAGAAACTCTGAGCCGCTTGGTCATGTTGTTCCACATTCTGTAAAAGCTGATACAGAATCTGTAACATAAGAATGCAATTGCTTTCATTATTATTATTATTATTATTATTATTATTATTATTATTATTATTATTATTTCAGTACGTAGCATTGAGATTTTTCCCTCTTTGGTGATAAATGGTATTAGTTGGCAACACTGAAGAGACAGCCAAATTACACTTTTAGGAACTGCACTTACGTGATCCTCACAATAGTTTCTCTCCATGGTGTCTAAACCTAGAAATTTGATGTATTAAAAGTTACTACCATTAACTAAGATCTGACAACAAGGCACTCCACGTGTGGTGATGAAGAGCTAAATGGCAGTTAAAATACGGCATGGTTCCAATTTCAAAGACTTGAACAACAATAATGACACAATAACAAAAATTTTTTACATGCTGCTTGTCCATAAAGAAAACGAGACTACTATACACATGAAAGCAAACTGTGGAGACACAGACAGAGACCACAATAACTGATTACTTGGGGGGGGGGGGGGGGGGGGGAATTCTCGGAAAGATACTTTGTCCAAAACCTATCTAACAGAATATAGGAAATCAGATAGGAGTTATACATCTTCTATAATAATGCAGCACAGTCAACTTATACAAGTATTAGGAGACTAGTTAGAAAATCTGTGAGAATGGAAGATGGACACATCCCCAAAAATGTTTGAGGAACACTTGAAGGAGAAAAAACTCCACATTACACTACACAAACACACCCCCACAGGAAACAAAACAAAAAGCGCCAAGACCAGCAACAACCAGTTCTGAAGATGGCCAATAGCAGGCTGAAACATGTTAACAAGGTAATATAAAATTTAACACAAGAAAGACAAATAATACGTTTTCAGAAGTGATATAATGTTAAAAGTTGTTATGTAATCAAGGTGTATAGAAAAAACGAGTAGGAAGACCTCATAGCTGATACGAAGAGACTGTTCAGAAAGATGGTGCCAACCTGATCTAGGAAAAAATTGGAAAGGCAACAGCCCAAAAATGGGCTAAATGCCACATACAGGATGATTAAAAAATTGTTAATACTTATATCGGTGATTCAGTTGATAATTATAATATGGCTGTACTGAGCCCATTTCTGTGTTAATTTGTTTATGCTCGACCATGTCGAATTGTAGTAATTATACACCTGGTAGCAGTCCTTTAATGCATGTCATTAAAGTACACCTATTCATTAAAGTTCAGGTTTTCGATTATTCTCGGATACGCAATCGAAAGACAACTAGCAAAACGTCACGCAGGCTGGAAATCCAATCCTGTCGCAGAAGGTTATGTTGTTATTATAATAATTAGCGTTAATTGTAAATAATATTCAAATAAATTCAATTTGTCATCTCGTTTTTCAATGTCGAGTTCAATTTCAAGGTTATATCAAGTTTAACATTTATCTTGCTCTCTAGATTATATCAAAGTCGTCGACATTCGTTGCCAGGAAAAAATCAATACTTTCGCGTCTGCACACATCTCACAATTTACGAGATTGCACAAGGTCAGTTTGCTCCCCAGTCACATAAGAATAACATGAATACTTATGAATAATTTCAAGTTAGAAATATGGTCGAGCATAAAAAGTCGTATGAAATTTGCCTATAATGGAATTAAGATGTTCGTATGAAAATTATGAAACTCGCTTGCTCTCGTTTCATAAACATCCTCGCATCTTAATTACTATCATTATAGGCTCGTTGCATAATGTACTATTAAAATATACATAGTACATCACAGAACGTCATAATATTTTCATGTAGACAAACTTAAGTCCATTGTGTAATATGTAAGTGTATATTTGAATCACAATATATTCACCCATATAAGTGTTAACATTTTTTTCTATATAAACGTTATGAGTGGCCATCATTGTCACTATCATTTAAAACAACTACGTTTGTTCTGATGCAAGAAGAAAAATCTGAAAGAACTTTAACTCTCCTGGCATCATAGTGTTATTTGCACTATTTTTGACAATGAAATTCTGCAGTTTGAATTTGACTGCAACCACAATGTCCATTTCTCACCTGTAAGCCTGTATCTGCCACATTCCTCATCGTATGTTTAAAGGCCCAGATAATGGAATCTAATACCAACTTGAACTGAGCCGGTGGGATACTTAGGAATGCAGGAAAGCAATGGTTATTCACAGCCTGAAAATAAGCCATACTCCAATTAGTCATTTATATTACTCACATAATTATAAGACAAAATAGAATATATAGACGGGCAAATTCAATTTTATATCCACACTTATCCCAATAACTTTGTAGAACCTCATTTATTATATTAGTCTGAAGTTCAAGCCTATTATACCGTATTACTCACATAATAGAAGAAATTTTTTTCCCCCCAAATTTTTGGAACAAAACCACAGGATGTATATTTTATGTGAGGAAAAAATTTTGGAATAAAATTAGAGCTACCAGACGTATTTCATATACATTTGCTGGATAGTTGCCACTTTTTGGGCCACAAAATGCATTTTTTCATTTATTTGGCATTTCCTAAGTGCTTGTTTTTGTTTTCACCAGTTAAGCACATTGCAATCAGACAATGTAAACTCTCGACCAGTGACCACGCTCTCAGACTCATTATTGGTGGAATCAAAACAACTCCAATAGATTCTATGAGATTCCTCACTAACATTAACAGCATCAAAATGACAATAGAAGAAAAAGCACTGATTCAATATGAAAAACTTATCAGATTACCAGGAAACAATTGGCATTCATACAGCCCTCTTTGTAGATTGAAAACTTAAAAAAGTTTCATATCCATTGTTCAAGAATTAAAACAGAAAATCATTATCCCGAATTTAAAAGAAAACTTACAAATTAAACCAAACCATTTAACTCTATTAAACATAGAATATAATCTAAATTTAACAGAAGAAATACTGAAATCAGAAGTAAACACTGAAATAATGAAACAATTGTCTTAGAGATAATTAATATTAGGTAACCCTCCACAAAACTGGCTTCATTTATACACCGACGGATCCTTGATCTCCAGAGAACAAGGTGCCGGTGCAGGTGTTACGTACTGTCTCTTCTCACTTTATAGATCTCTTCGATATGGAACAACAAGTTTTGATGGAGAAATCACTGAAATAAGTGAAAGTCTCAGGAATCTTCTATGCCATATCAATAAATTTAAGAATGCAGTTATATTGTCAGACTCCAAAGCAGCTATTCTATCAATAGTCTCTAAACACACACCTTCATCTCAAACAGCAGAAATAACTAAAATGCTCTCTCAATTAATATCACTCAATAAAAGAATTGTATTCCAATGGATACCATCCTATTATGGAATCCTGGGAAACGAGAATGCAGATGCTTTAGCAAAGAAGGGCAGCACTGCTACTTACAGACCTGTTACTAAATCTGTGTATTACTCTGTGAAAAGATTTATTAAATCTACGTACTTAGACTTCAACAAACAAAATTTGGTAACACAAACTCAAGGGAAAAAATGGAACTCTCTGCATCATAATCCACAGTTAATTCCCGATTTACCACGAAAATCGTCTGTAGCTGCATTTAGATTGGCAACAGGCCACGATTGTTTGGCCAAACACCTGCATAGAATTGGAATATATCAGTCCCCTAACTGTCCACTGTGCAACTCAAACCAAGAAATGGATTCGGAACACCTCAAAATCTGTGCTTCAGTGGCTGACCATGATAATATCTTTGAAAAATATTGGAGTGCAAGAGGTCAAATGACTTTATTGTCAAACGCCTGGCATTAGAAAACAACAACTTTCGTGAACTTCTACAAATTTAAACACTTGCGAGAACTTTAATATTTAGACTTCACTTTGTTCACTGTAAAACACCAGTAATGAGCACATGGGACACAAGTGACATTGTAACAGACAACACTCCCAAGACACAGTGCTGCCAACTTTGTTAGATATTTTCCTACTAACTCGTTGAACCTGCTAAACTGGTGGAAAAATCTGCCAGAAAAAATATTTTGTACTTAATTCTGTAACTCTGTTTACTGTGAAAAATTAATGTTTTTGATTCAATATTATGCACCATTTCAAAACTGAGATATAGCAATTTTGCCATAATTCATAAATTGTTCAGCAGATAAATAGAAAATTGTTATTTTTTCAATACCAGTCCCTTGTTTTTTTAATAAGTTATTTTACGATGCTTTATCAACATCTTCGGTTATTTAGCATCTGAATGAGGAAAGTTACCTAGCATTTGCTCATATTGGGTTGAGGGAAAACCCCGGAAAAAAACCTCAACCAGGTAACTTGCCTCGACAGGAATCGAACCCGGGCCACCTGGTTTTGCAGCCAGACACGCTAACCATTACTCCACAGGTGAGGACGTCCCTTGTTAAGTCACTCTTTTATAACATAACACTTCTCCTCTGCATGAATTAACGTGTAGAATTTCAATACTCTCTATATGAAAATTGATATTTCAGGTTTTCATCCACGTCTTCTTCTAGAAATATTCTGCTATTATTACTATTTAATACGAGAAAAATTCGTACCGGCACCGGGAATCGAACCCAGGACCTCTCAGCTCTGCACGCTGAGCGCTCTTTCCAACTGAGCTATGCTGGGACACGATCCACGGCGCCGGCCGAACCCCTCTCATAATGCTTTTACGGCCTTACTACCTGCATTTGAGACGATACAAGTCATATATGCAGGAGCGCATATTTAAATGACTTTGTGGCCATATTCAACATCAGTTTGTGACAACTGCTAACAGTTAATACATCTCGTATTAAATAGTAATAATACATATTGGCTACTTCATAGTAGCCGTGTAGTATTCAATGAGGTGGGTGAGACCTCATACAAAATGAATATGTGACGTATATTCTGCTATTTTCAGACATCTGTATAGTTCGATGTTAGCCCATTTTTATGCCACACTGAACAGTTTCATGTAACTTTGACTTTGTAATAACAAAAAATCTCCCATTCATCGTAAATTAGAAACTAGATTTTCTTCTAAAGAATGTGTAATTATTTTACTAGTTGAATAACACAGCCAGTTAATAATTTCACTGCTTAAAATAATATAATCAATTAACCAATGTAAAAAATCTGGCAGATTTTCGGCTGTTGGCTGACAGGGTTATTTTCCAGCTTTAATGAATCCAAATCTGCCAGATATCTGAGTGGCAATACTGCCAAGAGACAATTGACAATAATGATGCTATGATACTGTGATATTCGAAAAGTCTGTTTTCTGTATGTTAAAATGAACAAATTGGAAAGAGTTACACAATATGAGACCAACTGCCAAAAACCTGTTTTCGAGGTACTGATCACTGATATAAATCTCGTTTTTATTAATGCAAGTAGTATTGTAACGTTCATAATATTACAAAAAATAGCACAAATAATACTAAAAAAAAGGCTACCAATTTTTAATAACAGACAAGCAGTTGATTTAATATTGTAAAGCAAAATAAATGAATAAATTTTATTCAAGAAACGAATTTTGCTTATAAATAGCAACAAAATGCACATATCGCATTCTTTATTTCTTCCGAGTTAAATATCAGTAATTCAGTCAAGAACAGATTTGTGTAAATATCATAATTAGGGACCGGATTTTTATGTAATTACATATTATATTCCTTTGAACCTAACCATATATAAATAACAAATCTTTGCGAATCTTGTAATTACCATTAATATATCAAAATTTGATACTACATATTTTTACATATTTACCCCACATTACACATTATGGCTTGGTATTACATAAATCTGCATATTTAGGGGTTTTATTCATTTTTACTTCTTTAAAAGGAAAAAGAAAACTGCTGCTGGGGAAATTTACAATTTGAAATAAGCCTTTTTATATACCCGAAAACATAACACCTAAGTTCCAGGAAGTAAAAGAGGCACTCACCCCTTACCGCCCACTGTAAATATGAATGAACAAAAGGCAACATTTCTCATACAACTACTCTGTATTGTGAAATTCAAAGATGGAATAATCTCATACCATAAGCGGACGACATAGTAGTAGGGTCTAAAGACCTTACAAAGTTAAAAGAAACAATAAACATCATGGTAAAATGGTGCAATGAAAACAAATTTGATATAAATGTGAACAAGACAGAAATGATGATACTCAGAAACGGCAGAAATCGCCATGAAGAACAGAAAATTAAAAATTGTACCAAACTACAAATATCTAGGCCTAACAATACAAACCAGCGCAGATACTGATATTAAATATTTTCATGATTTTACATATTTTGATACATATTCAGCTTATTTTTCTTACATAAATATGTACATATTTCACACCTTGATATTACATAAAAATCCGGTCCCTAATCATAATATATTTTTTTTTTCAAATTGTCGGTTGGTCTATTGCTGCATAGCTCCGTCCAATTATGAGAATGCATTTTAAAAATACCAATCATGATCAATTAACTCACTGTTTTTTTTTTTTTTAATTTTTAATCCAACTTAACATTACGATTCTATATGTTACTGTTGATTTACAGTGAGGGATTTCGGTTACTGCATGGGACAGGTATCTTTGCCAGTGTCGAGTTTACAAACTACTATCTCTACAGTCTATAACATCATCAGTACACTCTGCAGGAAATATCAGTTGCCTCGGAACCCGATTATTTGTCAGAGTTTCACAATGCTGACTGTATCTATTGCTTCTTTCTCTCCCTCATTCCCTGCTAATAGCTATATATTGACGTAAATACAACAGCAATGCTACGTAGCTCAGCAGCATTCCTATTTGTCCTAAGTGGTACATAAATTTTCCCGTAGCCAGCCAATATAGTTTACATATCTTCTTCAGCTCGGGGCTTTTCAGAAGAGTGACGATTTTATATTACCTCAGACATTATTGAAAATGGAATGTGTACATTATGCAAGAAGTTTTTTACAAATATTTTTAATTTTACTAAGAAAAATTGGGATGCAAACAATTATGGTGGCATAAATTAAGCGAGTAACAGAAATATCATAAAAAAAAAACCTCTGCACACAAATATTATTCACATGCTTCACGTCAAAGAATTTAACCACAACCGTCCACTTTTAACATATACTTCATGTAGAATACAGTAATCCTAATCTCAGATTTTTGTACAGTAATAATGTTATATACACACTGCAATAAAAAGCAGAGTTCAGTTACCTGCAAAAGCAGAAAGAAATTTGTTCTATGTTCAGGATATTCTTCGAAATCCTTATTTATCATCTCCAATGTACATTCAAAAACAGCATCGAATATCTTGGGAACTTCACTGGTGATGTGACCTCCCAACTTATTAACAATGGTCCCCATAGCACTCAAAACCTCTGGTTCCCGAGCAGAAGGCACACTAGTCCGCTGATAATCTAACAATACTGCATCCAACAGTGGAGGGATGAAATTTTCCAATACCTACAAGGAAAACAGCAGTTTTAAAATTATAATACACGTACGTGATATGGGTATACAGTAAAACCTTGATAAGACGCGCCTGCTTATTATGCTATCCTGTGTAATACGCTTTTTTTGTCCGGTCCCTGCACATTTCATATATAACACCTTTATAAAATACTCCGTTTGTTGCACTCATGTCCCGCATAATACGCTGTTTTTGTGGAATATTTTCGATGTAATTTTCAGCAATGTACTGTAACAGCAATGAAACATCTTGGTCAGTGCACTCACTGGTGCCATTAACCTGAAAAGTATTGGTATTCGACCCTTTACCTGTGCATTTAAACCTTCATACTTCATATCTTAGTATACCCCACTCTCTTGTTACGCTCTCTTATTCCACTCTTTACTTGCGTGGTTAAAGCCTACATACAGTTACAATACCTCACCCTCTTGCTAACCCTCTCTCTCAAACAGCATTCCTCACTCGGCCGTAATAAAATTCTGGAAATTTTTGCTGGGCAGTTTGTTGTCCTTTAGTGTATTGAAGTGTCTGTGAATGTGATTACAATGACAATGAGTGTTAAACAAAAAGTGCTTTCTGTGTCGGAAAAATTGGAAATCTTACGAAGTACGATGAGAACAGTACTCTTACTCAGAAACAACTCTCTGATTCATTAGGAATTCCATCATTGATATTAAGAACAATAATAAAAAATCGCGACTCAATCACTACAGCTGCGACATCAACGCAGGAAACTGAAGTGTGGTAAACATGAGGACTTGGAGAACACGCACATGGCAAACAACTATAAATGACTTCTTTCCGAAAGAATTAAGTACAGTACATATTGTAAATGTCTTTGACGTACAGTACAGTAATTACATAATGGAATAATACTATATTACCTTTCATGAATCATGTATTTCGATAATGAAAAATGCTAATAGATACTGTATATGTCAAAATTAGTATACCCGCCTAATACACGGTCCCGGTTAATACGCGGTTTACACCCAGTCCCTTGAACAGCGTCTTATCGGGGTTTTACTGTATAAAGTAAATCAATGTTTACTTTATTTATTTAAAAGATTTATTTCTACTGGCAAAGTTAAGACCATAAGGCCTTCTCTTCCACTCAACCAGTATAAGAACAATATCAAATATAAAAATGACAGCAGTACAGGAGCAATATACAATTAATAATAATAATAATAATAATAATAATAATAATAATAATAATAATAATAATAATAATTATTATTATTATTATTTATTTATTTATTATTTATGTGCTATACAACAGCCATTGGCCAATAAAAGTCCAGCTCAGCAATACAATTAATACAATAAAATAAACAATTATGGTACAAATTAAATAATTGAGATAAAAACAACAAAATCAAGAACAAAGATTACAATGATTAATTTACAAGAATTAATTCTATTATATGTTAGGAAGGGAGAGTGCATACGCACGCACACACTCACACATGGTTGAGTTTTTATCAGAGATTTTGAATAAGTGTTTTCCCATTAAAGTCAATACTTTTATAGCCTTACAATACTTCATCTGTTATTAGGTTGACCAGATTTTTTATGGCCCAGCAGGGGACATCAGCAATTAAAAAAAAAAAAAACACAAACGCTTATTTAGTCACTCTCCATTGAAATGTTGCACAAAATACATGTAACAGTAGATACAATGATAGTACTTCGCACACTAAATTTGTAAAAGTATCTTAACTGTTTTAATTAAATGCATAAACACACGTAACTCCTGTACATAATTATAGTCACTAAGAATTCAATTTTAGTACTGACACATGCATGGAAGTCTTTCACATAATATTGTACACACTGAACTCCAACATACACATACTTGTCTGAAGAATGTATTTATTTAAGCATCTGTTCATTCCCATATAGCTTCACACTAAGTTCTTCACATGAGGAATGAAAGTTTGTTTTCACTTGTAACAAAGCTTTAACTGTTTCAATTTTCATTCTTGAATTTTCATCAGTCTAGATTGAGTTCATTGTGGGGAAAAAGTCTTTCAAATGATGAATTACTGACTGAAAGACACATGATTAATGACACTATTTTGAGAAGATTTTAAAATGAATGGAAATTTTTTTTTTTCAAATGTTGAAAATCATCATACCATTTTTCACTTGTTGGTTTGTCACAAAATTCCTCATTTTTTTAACTACTTAAAAATAGACACCGTAGGAAGTTCTAACATTCCGCGCAAAGCTAATGAAGACAAAGTTGCTGTGGTCTTCTCAAAGAGTGCAGAATATCTCATACTGTGCTCGTTGGTTCTTCTGCCTCATACTGAGAACTGTTCAGAAATGTGCATGAATCACAGCAGTTTCATCATGATACTTAAATCCATTTCAAACTGCATCCTCATTAAAGCTGACAATATGATTAAAAGCGCAGTAAAGGAAATATTACAATTACCAGGTGACACTCCTAATAGCATGATATATACAAGTAACAAATACAAAGGATTGTCAGTGATGCACGCTACATAGGAAGCCTATCTGCAGCAACTCAACATCAATACCAAGCTAGAAAACCTAAATGACCAGCATGTTAATGCTGTACAAGATTATGACACTATAAGAACCCGTTTCTTGTTGGAATTGCAAGTGAGCAGAGACGAGGCTACAGGATCCGTGAAGCAATTAAGACAACATCTTCGGTACCGTGAATTTAAAACCTGGTGTGCATACCCCCAGAAGGGAAAAGGAGTTGTATTGTTTGAAGAAATACCTGCAGCCAACTCCTGGATCATCAAGCATGAAGGATTATCAAGTTCTGAATGGAGAGATATGCTAAAAATGACTGCGATGGTGGCACCAGTACGTTCTCTCCCTGGTCGCTCTACAGGCACAACCCACTGTAGGCACTGCAGTGAGTATGAAACTTTACCACATGTGCTTGGGAGTTGACCACAGGGAGAAGTACTCAGAATAAAACGTCACAATATCATACGTTCTATGATCGCAGATGCACTTCGATCCAAAAATCTAGACGTTTATGAGGAAGTTCATTGTATTGCTGATGGTGGAAGCAATCGTAGGATCGATATCATAGCTATAAATAGAAATAAACAGACAGCCGAAATAATTGATCCTACAATCAGATTTGAAATCTCAGCCACTCAACCATCTGAAGTGAATGAGGAGAAAAAGAAAATCTATGAGCCCACGATTCAGTACCTATCGGCGAAATACAACATAGAAAAAATCACAGTTACCGGTCTCTTCTTCAGAGTGTGAGGCACCATTCCGAAAGCCTTTGTAAAGTGGAGGGAAAAATACAAGCTGACGAGAGATCTTCAAGATGCCATCGTCACCTCCATCATAAAATTTTCTGTAGCGATATTTCGTCAGCATCTTAATGGTGTACATTCAATTTAAATTATATTTGGTTCTGTTTTTTTTTTCTTATGTCTTAATCAATTTTGTCTGAAGCCTGTTTATATAATTTTTCATTTTAAATTTTATTGTGAGCTATTCTGTGTCGCAGGGCAAACCCAAAATATTGGGTCAGAACAATAAATTAATTAATGTGTAAAATATTACTGAAACAAAATCAAAACTTCTGGGGACAAAATTTATTTCCAGGGACATTTGCTCCCAGGGGACAGCAACTCAAAACCGGGGACTGTCCCCGGAAATCAGGGATGTCTGGTCAGCCTATCTGTTATACTTAATAATGGGAAAGTAAAATGGTGTATAGGTTTAAATATGTAAAAATAAAATGCAGAAGTTGAACATGAAGAACAGAAAACTAAAGCTTTGTACAAATAAACATAAAAATTAATACTTTTTTCAATATCAAAATAAACTTTGCATGTAATGATAAATGCATCTATCGACTTACCATGGTATGGTCGGTTGACCTGCTAACCCAGTCAGAAATGAGCTTCAGTGTCTCCTTTTTTACAACACGCATACTCTTGATAAGTGGCTGTTTTGTCACACCTTCTCCATTCACTGCAATCGCCGCAATGATGTTCTCACTCATAACTTTATACACATTCAACATATCCAAATATATACGACCCAACTGGAACAAACAAAAACATAAGCTTTTGTAGTACACTAATTCACACTTTTCTTTTTTAGTAGGTTATTTAATGATGATGCATCAACTGCTACATTATTTAGTACTGACAGAATCTGTGATAGTGAAATGGTATTTGGTAAGCTGAGACAGGGGATTCACCATATGATCATCTGTCATTCACCTTACAGCTGGAAAAATCCTATGAAAAAATCCAACCTGGTAATCAGCCCAAGCACAGCTCCGGACTTGCAGGCAAACGGACCTGCTCGCTGAGCTATGCTCATGATTTTTTCCCTTATTACCCACAAACATTTTAACAGTTGCCATTCTATATATTATACTCCATGTTAACAGAAATTCAGCATTTTATAGCAGTCTTCCATAAAAGAGGTAAGTGTTGAAACTTAACGTAAAAAAATAAACATACAAATATGACTTTAATAGCTATGTAATTCACTGAAGATTCAACTAAAATGTCAAGTATTTTAACATTATGAGGACTGAAACTTTCAAACTACCTAGTACAACCAGCACCACTCATTTTGACCTGCACGTTTTATCGTCAATTTTTCTATTAGAAAATTTTACTTGAAGAAATAATATCTTACTAAAGACTTAGTGACTGTAATTAAAGAGTTGAGGGTTAATTTCAGAACATAATTCGATACTGGTTTATACTCTTCTTGTAAGAAAAAATTATGTTATGCTAAGATGAAAAAATTTGTTTTATTAATTGTGTATAACTACCAGCATATTAATTCTACCATTTCTCAGTTGAAATTCTGCTCTTAACATCATGTGCAATGAATTATTCATGTTCACTCAATTTTACAATATATATTTCAAGAAATGGATTCGGAACACCTCAAAATCTGTGCTTCAGTGGCTGGCCATGATAATATCTTTGAAAAATATTGGAGTGCAAGAGGCCAAATGACTTTATTGTTAAACGCCTGGCATTAGAAAACAACAACAACATTATATATTTTGGAAATGCAGTAACCACACAAGGAATGTCTGAAACAGCAAGTTCAGGAAGAATGGAAGCAGACACGTATGACGTCATTGAAAGGAGAGACGCGTGGTCGCAAATAAGTCCTTCGTCACCTTGCAAGCAACAGTCACTGAAGACTGCTGACAATAGCGGAAGGGATAAGATGACGAATCAGCTGACAGCGGGAAGAGTAGGTCATAGAAAACAGGTCAAGAAGGTGGTTAAGAAGAAACTAGCAAAATGTCCGGAGCCGACAAGAAGGGGAAGTAAAGAAGATTTGGGTAGTCCATCTACTTGTGAGTGGAAGAAAGGAGGAAATAAAGAACCGCAGAACTACAGTCTACGAAGTTGGTGCTTAAGTTGGTCGAGTGATAAAAGTGTGGCAAAAGACATAGAAACAATAAAGTGAGTGTTCAAGGAGTAAGAGTAACTAGCGAAATAATCGGAGAGAGAATGTATGAACGAATAAGTGAATTAGTGTTCAGAGAGACAAGAGTTGATAAAGGAAGTGACTAGAGAAAATTAGAAGTGTTTGTTAATAGTAATTGGTAGTGAAATGTTACTAATATTGGAGTGTCGACTAAGTTAGCGTACAATCAGAGAAATAGAAATGGTAGGAAGACAGAAAGTATTTTAATGTAAGTTTACAAATGAAGGTTGAGTTGACCTACAAAAATAGTGGCAAACGGAAAATTTATCGGGGTGGAAGGGAACAGTTTAACAAAATAAACATGTAATTCAGTGTCTAATGGAGAAATAGGGGATAAGAGTGATGACAGAAGTGAGGAGAGGTAGAACTGATTGTAAATTAGTGATGAAAGTGAATGAGTATGATTAAATAGTGTTAGTAAAAGTTAGTTCAAAATTTGGGAAATTTTAGACGATAGGAAGTACTTCAAATATAAGTAAACAATAAAAGTGGTGAGGTGTTCATTAGAAAGAAGGGAAAATTTTAGGGGAGAGGTTAGAGAGCAAGTTGAGAGTATGTATTATAGTAATAGAAGTAACAAAGATAAAATAAGATGACAGCACACGTCAATGAAAGTTTATTGTAATTAGAAAGTAATGGGAAGCACGAATACAGAGATGTGGTGGCGACCCATTACCAAATAAGAGTTGTAGAATAAACATATCAATATCAATATTTTGGAAATATATATTTTGTGTTTTCTGAATGTATATCGTCTATTGGTCATTTATAATCACATCTCGCTCACACATACATTATTCTTTCAGAACATTGGCCACACAAAAATCTATATATATATCATTTGAACTGGTAATGGAAATTACGGGAAAACGGCTGAACGGATTTTAATAAATGGCCCCTCATTTTGAAGCTTGAAACCCAAAGTTTTTCGGAAAAGTAGTAGTTTTCAGTAAAATGTCAATTTTCCTACATAATTTTCCTATTTTCCAAAATCCATCTGTTGTCAGTTTTGAGAACTAATTTTTATTGAATCACGGCCGACTTGATTGAATTTCAGAACAAAACACACACTACAATAAACAATAGGCTATTGCACGAAGGCCATGACCTGCAGGATTGCCGACATATTTTGAGCTCAATAAAATTCAATTTATCATTAGAAACTGATTCTGCAGTGTATAATTTTCTGAGTATAGCTGTGTATTGGACGTTCAAATCTACGAAACTTGAGCTGGTTTGATGACATTATTACCATTAGAAATTAAATATTATTACAGTTAATATCATGATGCGTCTATTCTTCATTAATTGTATATAATATTGATGCTATATTGATGACATGAAAGTGAAACGTTTTGAGGTTATGTAAGTAAATGTAGAGAATATCTTAATTTAGATCTTCATTTCTATAATTTACTGAGTGGCTGCTATATATAACTACAAAACTTAAGTAAGATAATAATATTGTTATTAAAAATCAAATATTTTTATACTTATTAAACCAGTGGGTTGGGTCTTTTTCATATACTTAATGGCGGTGTAGTGTAGATATTGATATGTGTCATTGTCTTCAGCATTGGCTCGAGAGAGCGCAAAAATTACAGTTCCTAAGGAAAGATAAAAAGGTATTACTTACTGATAAAATAAGAGGCCTAGAAAATTTTGTAGTCTCCAGATCATTTCAGCAAGATCTCTTAAAAATGATTTTATGCTCCACATTTCAAGTTCTACATGCAGCAGCTATACGAAAATGCTATTGTTCGAAAGCTCAGCAAACCTGACATTTTTTTAACTTTTGCCTACAATCCACAATGACCTGAAATAGCTACTGCTATCGTCCTGACATTGATACTTGCGTTTTCGCGTTGAAACTCAAAAACTGAAGTTGGATAGGTTCAAGAAAAAGTATTTGGCCTAAAAAAATCCATTCAGAGGGAGTATGTTTCATTATTATGAAAGCAAATAACTTTCAAAATGTCTGGTATTCTTCATTGAAAATAAATCTGAAAAATTTTTATTTGAACGTCTAACGAACTTAGTTTGCAGCAGCATTTGCTGCACAAGCCACTAGTTTGTTATATTTAGTGCAGAAATGTGATGTTTTGTTTCTGCTATGACAACCTCCAATCTGACAGATCTTCCTCCCTAGTTTCCTGGACACTGCTGAAATATACAATCTTTCAAGATACAATTAAGATCACCAGTCTCATTCTCATCTTCGTCACAAATACTAACTCGGTATTCTTTCTCCAAATCTATTTCTGACAATGTTTCTAAATAATGCAGAATTCTTCATCGCTCATGATTTTTCGTGCCAGAAGTTCTTCAACACTCGAACCTTTCATGCCATGTTTGCAAAAGAACTACAGTAAATGGCGAAGAGGAATCTTGACTAATGACACAGTTGTCAAAAGAATTGCCACTGTCATCCAAAATATATTGACTGTATTGTGATGTCATAGAAAAGCGGTTATAAACTCCCTGTTGTCATTTGTATATTTTGAGTATCAACCAGTCTACGTAATGGAAATATCAGTCTACATAAAGGGAATATTTTTGGTAATATGAAAAACTTGCTGCATACATTCAATAAACTTACCACATGGTGATGATGAATTGAATTCTTTGTTAGACAACGAAAGACAATCATAAAACAGCAATATTTGTACTGCAGTTTGCTGCTGCATGAAAATAAGAGAGACCTGTGTTGGTCCTTCTAGGTAGCTGTACTTGTTACGTCCATAAATAATAACTTTTGGGACTTGAAATTTTCAGAGAACCTTAAGAGAGTAAATGCAATAAAAGTCCCGAAGAATGAACTTGATGAGTCAATACATAGAGGAGATACAAATAAATTATCAACTGGTGGCTTGTGCAGCAAATGCTGCAAACTAAGTTCATTAGACGTTCAAATACAAATTTTTCAGATTTATTTTCAATGAAGAATACCAGACATTTTGAAAGTTATTTGCTTCTGTAATGATGAAACATACTCCCTCTGAATGATTCTTTTATGCCAAATACTTTTTCTTGAAACTATCCACCTTCAGTTTTTGAGTTTCAACGCAAAAAAACAAGTAACGATATCAGGACAATCAGTGGGTTTTTCATGTGGGAGTAAAGCAATAGCTATTTCAGGTCATTGTGGATTCTAGGTGAAAGTTAAAAAAATGTCAGGTTTGCTGTGCTTTCGAACAATATACATAGCATCTTGGCATAGCTGCTGCATGTGGAGCTTGAAATGTAGAGGGTAAAATCGTTTTATCCTGCTAAGAGATCTTGCTGAAATGATCGACTACAAAATTTTGTAGGGCACTTATTTTATCAGTAAATAATACCTTTTGGTCTGTCCTTAGGAACTGTAATTTTTGCACACTCTCGAGCCAATACTGAAGAAAATGACGCATATAATAATATCTACACCACACCGCCATTAAATATATGAAAAAGACTCAACCCCACTTGATTAATAACTAAAAAAATATTTGATTTTTAATAACAATATTATTATCTTACGTAAGTTTTGTAGTTATATATGTACTATATAGCCCCTACTCAGTAAATTATAGAAATGAAGACCTAATTTAAGATATTCTCTACATCTACTTACATAACCCCAAAACGTTTCACTTTCATATCATCAATATAGTATTAAATTAATGAAGTTTTTAATGACCAATTGAATTTGGGCTCTAAATATGTCAGCAATCCTGCAGGTCATGGCCTTCGTGTAATAGCCTATTGTTTATTGTAATGTGTGTTTTGTTTTATACTGAAATGTGATTAGTTCTCAAAGTTAACGAAAGATGGATTTTGGAAAATATGAAAATTATGAAGAAAAACTAACGCCTCACTAAAAGTTGCTAATTTTCTGAAAATCCTTGGATGTCAAGCTTCAAAATGAAGGATCATTCATTAAAATCTGTTCAGCCGTTTTCCTGTAATTTCCATTACTAGTTTAAATTACATATATATATATATATATATATATATATATATATATATATATATTGTCATGGTTAGCCTCAAAATCTGTACTTCAGTGGCTAACCATGACAATATCTTCGAAAAATATTGGAGTGCAAGAGGTCAAATGACTTTACTGTCATACGCCTGGCATTAGAAAACAACATAGCCTATATAGATATAGGTCAAAATGACTGGTTTCTCCTTCTAGTGTTAAAAAACCTTTACTAACCTGCAAAACATAAGGATGGCCAAGTGCTTTGCATGCACGCACATTTGTTTTTAATATACTTGCAAGCTGTTTGACAGCATCTTGGTCTTTCAACACATCCACATTCTGTAACAGAATAAAAAGGTAAAATAAGATAGGCTACATAAATGTGCAATGGCAGATTTCGTATTATTCCATAACAGAATTTGTCGTCTCTTCTGAATTTTATGTAAATGCTGTTGAATACCTCAGAGCCTGGGTTGTTCTTTCACAAGATATCTATGCAATGCATTTTGCTGAGATCTTCTCCAGCAAGAGTTTTTTCATATGCTGATATCTCTCCAAGGAAATTGTGAAAAAAATCTGGTAAATTTACCACATCATCATTAACATTATATCAATAACAAGAAAGAAGCACTTACTTTCGATGCTTGACTGATGATGTCATCCCATACTTGATTGGGAAGCATCATGTACTTTTCAATGAGATGCTCCTGGATCACTTGATCCACCTGGGCACTGATCATGTATCCAACTGCTTCGTAAAAGGTGTGAACCTATAAAAATATTTAAATGATTACATCAAACATCACTGCCACATGTATTCTAAATTATTATCAAATAATTATAATTCTGATGCGACCTTCAGCCTGTACAGTTCCCACAGATTTGCAGCTGCAAGATGTGATTTTCAATTTTATAACCAGCCTGCTCTAAAATATGCTATCCTTGTGGTTACTCTTTTAATAACACTCAACAAAAGAATTGTATTCCAATGGATACCATCCCATTGTGGAATCCTGGGAAACGAGAATGCGGATGCATTAGCAAAGAAGGGCAGCACTGCTACTTACAGACCTGTTACTAAATCTACCTATTACTCTATGAAAAGATTTATTAAATCTACATACAGTACTTAGACTTCAACAAACAAAAATTTGATAACAGAATCTCAAGGGAAAAAATGGAACTCTCTGCATCATAATCCACAGTTGATTCCCAATTTACCACGCAAATCGTCTGTAGCTGCATTTAGATTGGCAACAGGCCATGATTGTTTGGCCAAGCACCTGCACAGAATTGGAATATTGATCGTCTCGTTCAAAAGTATGACAACTCAAAAAAACAAGTTTTGAGATATCTTCAGTTGAAAGTTTCAAATAAATCACTTAGAAAGGAACACAGTTCTGGTTCATAACTGCGACAATTAGAAATGAGTCGGTATTCAGGACGAGTTTATCACAATCTTCCAGTTCATTATTAATACATTTCGAAATGTACTAATAATGAATTAGTAAAGTCCATAGTTATAATTATTTGTAAAGCAGTTTATTTAGTTTTTTTTTTTCTTTTTGGTTGTAAATATGACTTAGCTCAATACTGAATCGGAAAGAGCTCCGAAAGGGGCTTTCAGTAGTATAAATAACTAAAAAATGGCAATTTTTGAGTTGTCGCACTGTTGAACTGGACGATCGATATATCAGTACCCTACCTGCCCATTGTGCAACTCAAATCAAGAAATGGATTCGGAAAACCTCAAAATCTGTGCTTCAGTGGTGACCATGACAATATCTTTGAAAAATATTGGAGTGCAAGAGGTCAAATGACTTTATTGTCAAATGTCTGGCATTAGAAACAACAACTTTTTAAAATATCTTGGTGACTGTTTAATACGAGTTTTGTAATATATAAAACAAAGTTTACTTTGCTGCAATCATTCACAATCTGGATGAATTCTAGTGAGGTCATGACAGCCTTTGCAAGGTGAAGATGGGAGTCTTGTTAAAAGATAACTCAAAATTTTCGATATTTTATAATTAATTACACTTTTTCAATTCATATTTCTGTACTTGACAAGATTGGTCTAGGACAACTGTGGAGACAAAATCATGAATAATGTTTTGAATAATATAAGACAAAGGTGTAACAATATAGAAAACCAACAAATGTTTAGTTATGTGAATGACAAAACTTCACCGCAAAATTACAGGAAAATTAAAACTGTATGGAATCAAAAACAATATATAATGATATGTAATAGAAATACTAGAATTAGTTTTGCATGGATTAGGTAGGGAGAGTGGAAACTGAGAGGTTTTCAGAGGTAATATAGAAAATGAAAGATGTATATTATGTAGTGAAATAAAAACTATAAAGTATATATTATTAACACGTGTCAAGACAGATTGGAGTGAACGCAGTTTTACGAAAAGGGAATGGTTAAATTTTAGTAATGAAATTGTTTTAGCCAAAAAAAGAGAAAAACGAATGAAGGAAATTAGTTAAAAGTCATGTAAAATAAAGTTTAAAATATATGTGTGCATATTAATGTAAGAAAGTCTACCTATGTATAGTCCGGATCAGCTTACTTCATACCCTAAGGGTGAAACCTAACCATTTTCCCCCCATTACTACATATGCTAGTGGATTGTGGTGATTTTCTAGTTTGCAGGTTGAATTTTCTTTTGCCAACTTCGTTTCGAATTTCGATACTGACAAATACTACAAATGGTAGTGATTTTGTAACTAGTATGTTGGCAGCTGAGACAAATATCGACAATATTTTTCGGTACTGGAGTTCCATGAAATTGAAATTGTACTAGATTCCTGAGCTTGTTATTGGAAGCTAGTGAACTTTGAACATACTAATAATTAATTAATATCAGTATTAATATCAATACATAATAGTTATTTTATGTGTTGTGTTGTGGTTATAATTCAAGACTATAATCAGGTAAGTTTTCGGAGTTAGTAATAATAATTTCATGTGGTAAACAAAATACATTTTTAGGTTAGGTCTCGTGAGTCAACTGTTTAGTCAAACCAATGAATTTCGTATTGCCAGACAAAATACTTGACATGTTGATTCCTTTCTCATATAGTTTGCCTACGAAAAAATGTTACAAATTATTGAATTATTTAGAATAACCTTCCAGCATAAAGTACGGTAAGTAAATAAGTCATTTAGTATGAAGGGTCGTGTGATATCTGGTAACAGTTGGCAACACTGACAAGACGGCAATATTACTGTTCTTATGTGACCCTCACTATATATACAAAAATTGTATTTTGATAAGTGAGTGATAGCTATATGACCTGAGGTCAATGCTCTCATTCATCATTGTAACGCACTGCAGCCAAATAAACAAATTCATATTTCTTATGTAATATGAACTAATATTAGTCTATATTTTGTAAGGGACGGGGTACTTAATTAGCCTGTAATACGGACCTTGAAAACCAATACATTATTATTCTTTCCTATATATATTCGCATTGTCTGTAATGAGGCGATATTAACAATTCTAGTGGTAAGCAACTATGTATGGATGCATATTTACTACATATTGAGCTTCGTGACTGTATATACTAGACTGTGGTATTACTTTGAAGAGATTCTGCAAACATACATATCTCTTCCTACTTCTATATATGGAAAAAGAAACAAGTCTTCAAAACCAACTTGAGTAAATAATAATGTTTTGTCACTTTTGTTTATGCAACTAAAACATGTCAAATTTATTTTTCAACAGTAATCTCACTAGACGTTTTGATTTTATCGATAAATCTGCAAGTGGAACACGAGCAGATTTATCTAGAGAAAATCAAAACTCGAGTGGGATTTAATTGACTATTACACGATTAGAAGAAAGTATAAAGATTAGAAGTAACGAAGTACTCCAATACAATAAAATATTAATTGACTTACGAAAATACAACTGTCTTCAAATGTATTATTGTACCATCTCAACATTACAAATATTACGCTAGATGCATGCTAGATGGCAGTAGTGTCTTTATACAGACACTGTAATGATTACTATTCAATAAATCTTAGTATTAAACAATCTCTGATACGTGACTATCCATAACATCATATAGCAGAAGTTCTTTTTATCCTCTCAGAGCAGAAGCTATAACATAACCTAACTAATATACACAAGTGTTAGAAAAGTTTTAATTAACGACGATGACATAAAAAATAAACAGGAATAATTTTAAAAGGAATAATTATTGAATGTACAATTTTCAAATTTGAATGTGGTTGGTGGTTCAATTGATGTTATATTGGACGTGTGCGTAATAGAAGTGGAACTCGTTGATTTAGGCCTACATGGTGTATTCAACTTATTCAGAATTTCCGAATGAATAATTTTAAAAGGAATAATTATTGAATGTACAATTTTCAAATTTGAATGTGGTTGGTGGTTCAAATGATGTTATATTGGACGTGTGCATAATAGAAGTGGAACTTGTTGATTTAGGCCTACTTGGTGTATTCAACTTATTCAGGATTTCCGAATGGTGCTCTTCATTTATTTGTAAATCGGATTTCAGAAGATGCATAGGTATGATCAGTGATTTTTATTAATTCTTGTTCTTGAATGCCAATGCGAGTCATATTTGAAACTGCTGTGCATCGACTGGAGTGGTTTGTAATTTTATATATATTTTTGACGTCCAGACCAGCGCAGTTTCAAATGTTGGCAAACAAAGAAACAAATGCTAGGGACGCGATAAAATTAAACAAATGCTAGGGACGCGATAAAATTGTGCGATAAGCAGCCATGATTGGTTGAAATACGTCCTTTCGTACCGTTTTATTGGTCAAAAGTAGTATGACGTAGTAAGAGTGTAATAGTCAAATATAAATTCAGGCATGTTTGATACATACTTCCTAGATGTAACTCACCTGTTGTGTTTGCAAATCACAGATGATTGTACTGATGGTTGTCAAGATTTCCTCAATGAATGGCATCACTTCTCCAACCTGAACCGTCACAAAGTGTCTCCGGCACTTCAAAGCTATTTTTATAAATGTATCACATGCCATGTCCTGCACACCATCATGAGTTTCTAAAATAAAAAAAATAAAAATACTTAATACTGTGCAAAATGTTTTCAGTTATAACACAACATAAAATAACATAACACAACAAAACATACCTTAAATATTAATGTAAGATTCAAACATACCAAGTAAGTATTGGTTTATCTCACAAAATTTCTTTCAAACAATAAATATTATCAAGAATAAATTGTCCTGGAAACTGCACATGTACTAGAACAGTCTAAAGTGAAATATGATTTTTACACGTACACACATAATATTCTGAGTATTCGAGAACAGAATGCACATAGCTAGACAACTAATGAATTGAAGATATGCTTCAAGAACTAAAATTATTATTACATTTTTTTTTTCTCTTGCTGTTATTTAGCCTATACTTGCTTTAACATTTCTGGTCATATTGCCTGTGTGAAATCCAAAGGCCTGTGTACTATTGTTGAGACCAGTTTATTGTTGTGAACTAGATGGCGACTGTATATGTATTACTGATTTGTTATGAATATGATTTCAGTGATGAATGAGGCCGGTGATATTCAGGGATGTTGTGGCCCGAATTTTCTGGCATTTGCCTTATAGTTGAGGGAAAACCCTGAAAGAAGGAAGTTCAACCAAAGCGGGAATCGAACCCGGGCCCTCTGCGTAAGAGACCAGCATGCTGACCCCCACACCACAGAGGTGGTTTTTATTATTATTATTATTATTATTATTATTATTATTATTATTATTATTATTATTATTATCATCATC
This sequence comes from Periplaneta americana, assembly GCF_040183065.1. Lineage (NCBI taxonomy): Eukaryota > Metazoa > Arthropoda > Insecta > Blattodea > Blattidae > Periplaneta > Periplaneta americana. Next base: position 32,535,489 of record NC_091119.1, read on the forward strand.
ATCATCATAAAAATTCATGATTAAATTTTATTTTAAAGGCACAATATTACTCAAAATTCTAAATTACGTGACTGCATCATAATTGAAAATATTTTATAATAAAAGCAGTTGACATGCGACACCATGAACTGAACTGTGTTTCTGGGTAAAAAAAATCATCTGGCTAATGACTAATACATACTTACTTACTGGCTTTTAAGGAACCCGGAGGTTCATTGCCGCCCTCACATAAGCCCGCCATTGGTCCCTATCCTGAGCAAGATTAATCCAGTCTCTATCATCATATCCCACCTCCCTCAAATCCATTTTAATATTATCTTCCCATCTATGTCTCGGCCTTCCCATAGGTCTTTTTCCCTCCGGCCTTCCAACTAACACTCTATATGCATTTCAGGATTCCCCAATACGTGGTACATGCCATGCCCATCTCAAACGTCTGGATTTAATGTTCCTAATTATGTCAGGTAAAGAATACAATGCATCCAGTTCTGTGTTGTGTAACTTTCTCCATTCTCCTGTAACTTCATCCCCCTTAGCCCCAAATATTTTCCTAAGAACCTTATTCTCAAACACCCTTAACCTATGTTCCTCTCTCAAAGTGAGAGTCCAAGTTTCACAACCATATAGAACAACTGGTAATAGAACTGTTTTATAAATTCTAAATTTCAGATTTTTTGAAAACAGACTGGATTATAAAAGCTTCTCAACCGAATAATAACAGGCATTTCCCATATTTATTCTGTGTTTAATTTCCTCCCGAGTAATATTTATATTTGTTACTGTTGCTCCCAGGTATTTGAATTTTTCCACCTCTTCAAAGGATAAATTTCCAATTTTTATATTTCCATTTCGTACAATATTCTGGTCACGAGACATAATCATATACTTAGTCTTTTCGGGATTAACTTCCAAACCTATTTCTTTACTTGCTTCAAGTAAAATTCCCGTATTTTCCCTAATGGTTTGTGGATTTTCTCCTAACATATTCACGTCATCCGCATAGACAAGCAGCTGATGTAACCCGTTCAATTCCAAACCCTCTCTGTTATCCTGGACTTTCCTAATGGCATACTCTAGAGCGAAGTTAAAAAGTAAAGGTGATAGTGCATCTCCTTGCTTTAGCCCACAGTGAATTGGAAACGCATCTGACAGAAACTGACCTATACGGACTCTGCTGTACGTATCACTGAGACACATTTTAATTAATCGAACTAATACATACGTTTATAAAACATCATAAAATGTATACTCACCATGCATGAACTCGAACAGCTTGTTAACCACAGTCTTAAGGAACTTCCAATGGGCCCGAAGGAACCTGGGATATTGCCCCACAACATACATTATGTTGGATGCAATAATAGCCTTGTTGTCCTTCCCTTTCTTTTGCTCGCACAGACCTAACAAGTCTTTAATAACGGTCACCAGAAACCTCTTTTCATCTTCTTCATGCATGGCACCAGATATACTTCCTATGGCCCAGCAAAGCTATAAAAATTGAACACAATTATTCTAAATATAATTGAATTACGCAATTCAATAAAAAGAAAGACTACTTTCTGCAAACTTGTACACAAAACCATATGCATAGTATTTTTATAGTTTGTGCCATGTTTAAAAAGCCTTTGCCTATGATCGGCAATTAATAACAGAGGACGTACTTCAGATAACGAATGACTGCCTCCATGGTCTGGTGGTCAGCATGCTGGCTTTCAGATCTGGAGGTGCCGGGTTTGATTCCCGGGCTGGCTCTTGGGAAATTTTCCTTGAAGAAGAAAAGTTTCCTGGGTGTCTACAGTCTGGATACTTGCATGAATGTGAATGTGATTGTGCCAAGTTAATATTAATTAAAATATGCTAGAGAGTTAACAATTGGGGAAGGGGAGGGGGGGGAGGTAACGAAACCATCACAACCTCCGATTTCGTCTTCAAGATATCCAAGGAACACAAATAATTGACTTTAGGTTTATTATGTTTTCTAAGCAATAACGATACTGCCACTTCTTATGGATGACTGTCACATCTGACTTGTATGAGCTTTGCAAAGGATAAGATACCAGTAATATATAAGATAGAAAGAAGTAGCAACTGTGACAGCAAGATCACTGTATGTCTGCCCTACTCCCAATGTCAAACAAAACACTGATGATATAATAAAGACGGTCTTTTAAACATGGCACATACCATATAGTGTATAAACATATAGTAAATTTCTGATTATCTGGCTGATGATGGGGACACAAAAGTAACAAAAAGTACACATAACGGAGCTGACTTCTTACATGGACGATTTTACAAATTGACATTTTATTGTACTACCATATCCAGCACATAAAAAAACACATGTACACACACATATTAAAAATTCCTTATATTGTGTAAATGTATCTTATATTCTTATTACATCTAAGAGAGCAAATGGAACTTCTTAAGTTGTGAAATTCATCAAAATTGTTTATATATCAGCCATTGTTAAAAGTTAATGATATAAATTAATTATAATTAAAACAGACTGTATAAACCAGTGAGACTATTAACTGATATTTTTTTCATTTTCTTTTACCACAAGCCTTCACAATTATGAATTCATTATCATGGTACAGTATATTACAGCACGAGTTAAAAAAGATTAAACGAAAACGACTAAATACAGAATTTTGGTTTTATCATTATTCAGTCATGAACAAGGGATCTTTTATTACGTTTGAAAACAATGCTTTTCGTGACAATCAGTGAGAATGCCTATGATTGACAAAATCAGGAACAATGTTCTCTCTCCTCAAAATCTCGTGCATTTCATAAAATACAAACAAAATATGAAAATTATACAAAAGAAATGTTTGAACAGACTCTACCAGAAAGAAAGAAAGAAAGAAAGGAAGAAAGAAAGGAAGGAAGGAAGGAAGAAAGCAAGGAAGGAAGAAAGAAAGCAAGGAAGAAAGAAAGCAAGGAAGAAAGCAAGGAAGGAAGAAAGGAAGAAAGAAAGGAAGAGAGAAGGGAGAAAGAAAGGAAGAAAGCAAGGAAGGAAGAAAGAAAGAAAGAAAAGAATAGAAAAGAAAAGAAAAGGAAAGAAAGCAAAGAAAAGAAAGGAAAAGAAAATAAAGGAATAGAAAAGAAAAGAAGGAAGGAAAGAAAAAGAAAGAAAGAAAGAAGAGGAATAGACAAATAACAAAAGAAATAACAAAAAACATGTGAAGTGACTGGAAGATAACTACAAATATAATAAAAATTGTAGAAAATCAATAAAGTATAATTTGGATACAGGAAATGGCCAAGGCATTCTAAACACACTAAATAAATCAGAAAAAAAAGAAAGAAAGAAATATAAGTCTGTAATGAGAAGCAAAGAGTAAAATAATATGGTATAGAAATAAAATATGGGAGATACACATTGCACTAGAGTAAAAGAAACGTGTTCTTACTGTGTTCAGGTTTTTCCACGACCATTCTGTCCCATTGACTTGGTTTTGAAGTTTTTCAGTCATGACTCGCTCTGTGTCCGCATAATCTAAATGGGTGAGGTACACCAACGTCTCCCTCATATTCTTATACAAATTTATTGAATCTGTATCTTTCATGAACTCTCTCACCACTTCCCCATTCTCATTTTCTACAACTAATACTTCTTCTGGTTTTGCCATTCGACTGATCATGATGTACCGCACCTGAAATGATTACAGGACAAACAAAATTATAAGTCACAAAATTTCCACACAGTTATAATGAAAGTTTCCTTGTACTGAGAAATACAATGGAAAAGCATTTTCTGATATCTTTTTTAAATAAAAATTTTAATATCAATTAATGACGTTCAGTACTAGAAAATGAAACACTTTTTTTCCTTACTTACACCAATACAGAATTTGAAAAACATGTAATAGCTCGACCAGTCTTATGTTACGGGAGTGAAGCGTGGACTATAAGGACAAAAGATGAAAGCATACTAACAGCTTGTGAGATGAGATTCATGCACCGAACAGCTGGCTACACTAAATGAGATCAAAAGAAAAATGAAGATATCCTTCAAGAACTTAGGCCCGATTGTATAAACCATTTAATCTTAGATCAGAGATTAAATTGATCCTTGTTTCAGCTGAACTTGGAATTTTGTGTTGTATAAAGTCTAATCTGAGATTAATTTGTCTCAAACTAAAGTCAACTTTGACTGAAGAAATTTCTCCGATTAAGTTAGATGATCCAAGTTCAGTTATTTCTTTTCTGTTTGAAATATACGAGTGACAGATTGTGCAAATAAAATATCCATTATTAATAATATTAATAGATATGATAGGTACATTTATATATATTTCTTTCAATTTCTTGCCTTAATACACAATCTTATATTTTATAAGGCTCTATCGTGTTCAGCAGTATCAAATAACATAACCTATAATTATATTATGTTTATAACAACCATTAATTATTAATGGATATGATAGGTACATTCATAAATTTTCAATTATCTGTATTACTAAACGAAAATTGTCGTTTTATAAAGCTTTATTATGTTTAGCAGTATCAAACACCATAACATGATAACAACTCGGAGAACAGTCAACCTTCTTCGTATTGTCCGTCATTATTTACATTGCACAAAAAACCAGTGTCTCCAACAGAGTGTACAGAAAGTCGCCAAAAAGTAGTTGTAAAGTCGCTAGATTTCTCATTATCAACAAAGAAAGATTAAATTTTGTCACTATGGGGTGCTAAAAAGGTCACTAAATCCTTATTTAAGCAATATAAAAGTTAAAAGAAATTGTTGTTGAAAAAGAGTTAAAGTCGCTAGATTGGCAACACTGAACAAACCTGTCCACGCATCACGTATTTCACCTGTTTATGCGATGTTGCAAAATCCTTTTCACGTGAACTTAGATTGCATTTGAACCAAGGTAATTTGATCGCAGAAAAGTTTTATACAATAGAAGAAGTGTCTGAACTCGGTTCACTTTTCGATCTTCGATCAAAGTTGATCTTTAGTCAGGGAGTTTTATACAATTAGGCCTTAATGTGTCATCAATACTGGACTATATCTCCAGATATCAAGTTAAACTGGAAGGAACACGTCTCAAGAATGGTTTCATCCAGGATCCCTAAGGCAATAATGAAGTATCGTCCAAATGAGAAATGGCCACTTGGTCGACCTATGAAAAGATGGCAAGAAAATCGCTTTTTCAGGCCATAACAGTTCTTTTGGGACTATAGTCGCGACGCTGTTATTCCCGGCGTGACTCCTCCTCTTTGCTTACGTCTTAGGAAGTGAAGGCTCTATAAAGTCTAGGTAGGTAGTATCGTTCGCCATTTTTGTTCTTTCGTTGCCGAGCTACCAGACGAGGAATCTATTTGCCACACCGTTAAACATTATCATGTCGTAGCTCCTATGATAATAAATCAAACGCACTGTAATTCAGCAAATAATTGAGCGGCAAATAACGTCTTCATGTGCTTTCTGCGAACGCCAACGAAAGAGCCAAAATGGCGGGCAATTATATGAAGTATTTATCGAGCCTTAAGAAATGAATAACGTCTTCATCAGCGAATCACAAGACGCACACGTTTAAATGTAGCCAACCTGCAACGCGATTGGCTGCCGGAAATTAGAGTGACAGGACTATAGTACTTGACATCATGATGATGATGATGATGATGATGATGATGATGATGATGATGATGTTCTACTCAAATTTAAAACAAGATCTACAAAAGTGATAATTAAATGTTTCACTTTCAAAGGTGTACTGTCAATTTTCTATTTTGCAAACTATGAGAAATATTATTTTCGGCTTTCATTGTATCATAGCACAACACTCCTATGTTCAGAATATATATCTAAAAACCATCATTCACATAATTCGCAAGATATCTTTGATTTGTCTGTAATTAAAAGAAACTTACCTTTGTGAGTACTTCACTGTAGAACATTCTACGAGGTGGAATGGCCGAGTTAGTTTTTGCCAGGAAGAGAGGTGAAGGAGCAGTAAAAGGACTCTCCCTGTAGAGATCAGCACTCAACCCATTCCAATATTCGAGACATATCTTGAATATCTCCACTTCATCAACTTCAGAGATCAAGACTAAGTAATGAAGAGCCTATAAAAATTACAAACAAAAATTAGAAAAAATCCGATCTTGTGAAACCCATCATAACCACAGCATGCTAATCAATCCAATGCAAAACTAAGTTTCATAAATAACACTGTGTATACCCTGAAATACAACAGAACCTCGATTATCCAATCATGCATTTAATCAACTGACAGATTTTTTTGCAAGTTCATTTTTCCACATTGACAGCAAAGAGGCTATATCTTAAGTATACAAAGTTGAGATGCTGAGAACAATCCACTATACAATACTGTGTAAGTTATAGGGCTACTGCTAAGAGCTAAACACTCCCTTAGGCCAGGTGCACACAGAATCAGACACGGGGAGACACGACATTTTGCTTTACAATGCCTCACGACAGCTTAACACGGTCTGCTCGCGACAACAGATTTGCTAGCTGTGTGGATTTGAAAAACTGGCCTAGGCTAGAAAATGGCGTCAATGAAAGAGGACTGTCTATATGAGAAATTCTATTGTATTGGGTTATTATTTCCTAAGGATGCCTAATATGGATAAAAATCTATAGGATTGAAATTAAATAGTACTAATGTAGTGCACAAACGTCATTTTGTATGTTTATGACTACAGCAGAACCTCGATTATCCGTCACCCTATTAACTGATTGATGGATTATCCGACTGACTTTCTCTCTCGCTCTTTTTTTTTTTTTTGATGTAGAAAAAATATGAAGTACTGTATGCACATTATATTAGTACGAATTTTTTCTACAGAGTGTTTTCTTTACAAATCTTTACCCTTATACAGTATGGTCTACTCTTAAAGGGGCCGTACTGTCTAACTTCTATGCAAAATGTTTTCTACAGGTGTCAAAAGAAAACGTGTTGTGCTACGAAAAAAGTACAAGTAATTGAATGGTTTGGAAAAAGAGAAACTGTGGTTCATCTCGCATGAGAACGTGAAACAGGAATTACAACTGTGCACGATTTAATGAAAAAAATATATATAAAGTGTATAAAGTATGTAAATCTACAACATGAGACTTGTAGGCCTACTATTCCTATCTTTTCACAGACAGTCGTCATAAGGAATTTTGTCGTTGAAAATCAGACTTAAATTAGTGAACGTCTGATCTGTTATCTAGAATGTTAAAACAGAAGACCACGGAAGAAATTACGAAACTGTATTAATCTATGCACTTAATTTATGAAAACTTTATATGGTACGGATTATCCGATTTTTTCGATTAACCGTTCACTCCACCCCCTTCATTACCACGGATAATAGAGGTTCTACTGTACTTCACGACTCACAATAAACAAAAATAGTATATTAAATCAATAATGTGTGATAGTATAGAGCAGAGAAGTAGGTCTGCTACAAATTATTATCAATATTATTATTCACCTGGTGTTACCATCTCATTTGCAATTTCCCACATATTTTTAGAAACCACATTATTGTCGTGATATTGTTTCAAAGATTTTATAGAATGTATATTTCCTGTACTAAAACAACTAATTTATCCATATCGAATTCCATTATGAATAACGTGCACTACACAACATTATAGCATTTGTAGATAGTGAAAGCGTGAAATCATAGCAACTACCAACGCATGCGCAGTACAGTGCAGCTATCAGACAGTCTCCTCGCAACTAACTTCAAGCAGTCATTTGATGTTGTCTCTTCATGTCTCCTTGCGACCGTCGTGCCGCGTCTGATTCTGTGTGCACTACATAATAATAAATCACTGGGAGACAAGTACCATGAGACAAAATATCGCGTCGCGTCGCGCCTCGTCTGATTCTGTGTGCACCCGGCCTTACAGATACTTCGAATAATACTATTTCCTGACACATACTCGCTATCAGAAAAGTGTGCAGAACTCCCAGTCTCCCCTATGAAGAGGGGGAAAAAAATAAAGCCAATTAAAGATTGTGAGAAAAAGTGATCAACTTAATCACAGAAGCGTGGGTTGTTTCAGAATATAAGATGGAAACAGGAACAAGAACGACATAAGGAACATTTGTTCTAGAAAAGATATTCGTGTAGTAAAGGAGAGGATAAATGAGTTGGAATACATCACGGAGGGAAAAAAAGAGTGTGATGAATGCAAAACAAGATTTGGCAACTAAAAGTGATTAAAGGAAGTACAGTAGCAGATGAAATGATGTAAAAATCAGTAACAAGGAAGTAGTGAATAACAATAGCAATAAAGATAAAACTATGGTAGAAGTGAACAGTGTGGAAAGAAACGATCCAGAGTCATGGAAAGTGTTAACAGATGAAATGAAGGAAAAAATGGATATACTTCAGTACAGCCGGTCGTTCTCCGGCCCTGACGTTTCTCGTGACCAAGGGAGACAGTACTGCCGATACGTATAGACAGACTGAAAACTGTCACGCCCTCGCCGGCCGATTTTGTGGCGCAGAATAAAAACTAATTCGAACGCGTAGGCTTGCCTATAAATCATTTTACATATAACTTAGATCACATCCTTCATTAATCTACATAGCAGGCGTAGATCACAAAAAAAAAAAAAAAAGCTAATGCGAACGTGTATGTAAATCATTTTACAGTTTTACACAAACGTAGATCGCATCTTTCATTAATGTACACAGCTAAATAATTATAACAGAATAAAAACTAATGCGAACACGTATGTAAATTATACACAGGCCTACAGTATATTACAACAGACTATGGGAATATCTTTATAATGAAAGTGTATCAAATGAAATAGACTCTACTTTCCTTAGAATCTATTAATACTCAAGTGGAAAGACGCCACACTTTTAACTGTTATTTTTCCCACCTTCAAAGCGTCAAAAACTCTATCTACCACTTTTGTAACAGGAAGAAGAGGTTCTCCATTGTCTCGCTCCTTCTCAAAATATTCACGCAATCTGTATCATGACTTTAGCCCTTAAAAGAGCCGATTTTTTCTTTCTTTGATTCTGACGACCACTGGCCATATTACTATATCAATAATAAGGTTTACAGGCACCGTAAATCGCTCAAGCACAAAACAACAACTACTTAGCCTGTACTATAACACAAAGAACTAACGACTCGTTCGCCACGTGCTTCGCATAAAAAAGAAGTGGCAACATCGCACTAAATACATTAGACGCTCATAGCTGGTTGGTTCTAGCAGACAACTTTAACCTCTAGTGTCTGCCTCTCTCCCAGCATTGCAAACTGCGGTTAAAATAATCTTCGCATATCAGAACTCAAGTCTTGTAACAGCAAATTACAATAGAATTAAAAACATTACTTTAAACCGAACCAGAGTGTTTTAAGGTTAAAATTTAGCAGAATAGTTGCATTCACAGTGGAATTTCGAGGTTCTTTTCACAACTTCAAAACGCCACAGGTTGGCAATGCTGGTCACTATCTTTCTCTCGCGTTCTCTCTTCTCTTTCCAAGCGAAATGTCAGAGCCGGAGACTGGCCGGATGTAGTTTAGTAAATGAGATATGTAAGGATTGGTGTGAGAGCATAGGTAAATAAGATTAATGTTTCGAAATCTAGTTAAGAGTAAAGGGGAATAGTGTTAATACGGCACGGCACGTCCTCAGGTTGCAGATAGAGGAGACAGCCTCCAGTGTTACATTTTGTTCAAACTATCTCTACTTAAAGAAGTTTCAAGAGAGTTCGGAAGAAACCATGGCATCAGTTGGCTTACACAAGAACAAAAATAACCACTTTATGTAGTAAGTAATACAATGTTTGCAAATTTAATAAATCCAATATAGTTTTGTTTCAAATAAATTTATGTAGTCTTGAATCTAGTATGACTCGGTTAAGAGAGAAGTTTTATATAATATTCTTATTGAATTTGGTATTCCCAAGAAACTAGTTCGATTAATTAAAATGTGTCTTAGTGAAACTTACAGCAGAGTCCGTATAGGCCAGTTTCTATCTGATGCTTTTCCAATTCACTGCGGGCTAAAGCAGGGAGATGCACTATCACCTTTACTTTTTAACTTCGCTCTAGAATATGCCATTAGGAAAGTTCAGGATAACACAGAGGATTTGGAATTGAACGGGTTACATCAGCTTCTTGTCTACGCAGATGACGTGAATATGTTAGGAGAAAATCCACAAACAATTAGGGAAAACGCGGAAATTCTTGTTGAAGCAAGTAGAGTGATAGGGTTGGAAGTAAATCCCAAAAAGACTAAGTATATGATTATGTCTCGTGACCAGAATATTGTACGAAATGGAACTATAAAAATTGGAGATTTATCCTTCGAAGAGGTGGAAAAATTCAAATATCTTGGAGCAACAGTAACAAATCTAAATGACACTCGGGAGGAAATTAAACACAGAATAAATATGGGAAATGACTGTTATTATTCGGTTGAGAAGCTTTTGTCATCTAGTCTTCTGTCAAAAAGTCTGAAAGTTAGAATTTATAAAACAGTTATATTACCGGTTGTTCTGTATGGTTGTGAAACTTGGACTCTCACTTTGAGAGAGGAACAGAGATTAAGGGTGCTTGAGAATAAGGTTCTTAGGAAAATATTTGGGGCTAAGAGGGATGAAGTTACAGGAGAATGGAGAAAGTTACACAACGCAGAGCTGCACGCATTGTATACTTCACCTGACATAATTAGGAACATAAAATCCAGACGTTTGAGATGGGCAGGACATGTAGCACGTATGGGCGAATCCAGAAATGCATATAGAGTGTTAGTTGGGAGGCCGGAGGGAAAAAGACCTTTGGGGAGGCCGAGACATAGATGGGAAGATAATATTAAAATGGATCTGAGGGAGGTAGGATATGATGATAGAGACTGGATTAATCTTGCTCAGGATAGGGACCAATGGTGGGCTTATGTGAGGGCGGCAATGAACCTATGGGTTCCTTAAAAGCCAGTAAGTAAGTAAGTCTTGAATCTTAAAATTACCAGACATTAAATTACCAAGTAGAACTTGTATAATAAATAAGACGAATGTAAGTAACAAATTCTAAATACTTTAAATCTATTTTAATCAAGCAAAGATCTTAAAAATGAATTTTCTTAGAAGCATTTCACACAAACATTATGAACACTTGAACAGCACACACTTTGTACAAAAATGGTAAAATACAATATTATAACCTAAAGCTTCCTTACCTTCATTAAAACCTCATTAAGCTGTTTCTTTTCCACCAAAGTACCATGCTCTTTCAAGTACGTGCACAAAAACATGGCAAGGTTTTGAATGAAATTCTGTTCCTGGTCCTGCCCACGTGCATACGCTTCTCGGATGTTGGTGTTCAGGGGAAGCATCTGGAATAGAAACAAACTCTTCTAATGTGTTGTAACTATAACAGTGTGACTTATAAAAGTTTTAACCCCACAAATGATCAAGAATGCCAGTTACAGTACCAGATCACTATTGATTTCATTATTGAACTGACTAAAAAGAAGAGCAAGAGGACAATGCAGACAAAAGCGGTAGTGAGTATAGCAGTGAGGGGGTAGAATTAAACAATTTACTAGCATTTCTCTGCCAAAATGTTGTCTGGTAGTGACAAATTGACAACATGATCTTGATGACAGCATAGCAAAACGTATCTTGTCTGTTATCTATACTAATAATAAATCTGTAGCCCAAATTTTTCTGGTAATTTTCGATTTTCCAAAAATAATTGGTGTTAACATGTATAATTAACCATCCTGAAACCGAAAATCGCTTTTTTGAAATTTTTGTTTGTATGTCTGTCTGTCTGGATGTTTGTTACCTTTTCACGCGATAATGGCTGAACCGATTTTAATGAAAATTGGAATATAAATTAAGTTCGTTGTAACTTAGATTTTAGGCTATATGGCATTCAAAATCTTTATTTAAAAGGGGGGTTATAAGGGGGCTTGAATTAAATAAATCGAAATATCTCCCTTATTATTAATTTTCATGAAAAATATTACTTAACAAAAGTTTCTTTAAAATAATTTCCGATAAGTTTTATTCTATACAAAATTTTGATAGGGCTCATATTTAATGAGATAAATAAGTTTTAAAATTACAATAACAACGCCATCTAAGGTGCTGTACTGAAATAAAAACAAATGACTTCGTCTATAAGGGGCCTTGGACAACAATAATCGAAAGCTATTAAACATAGCCTAAGAGAATGTTTCTGTGTTTGTATGAAGTAATATTGGAAGCTAATTAATTGTTTAATTATTATTTCACCATTGGAAGGTGTAGTTTCTCTAGATGGACATAATTCTACAATGTTATTACAGTAACTTCTGAAACATATAGCAAGTAATATAAAGTATACACATTAAAACTAAATGATATGTCAATCTTCATTAAACTATGGTTGCATGTAATAACAATTAAGAAACATGTTAAAGGAATTGTCATTGAACCAAATGATTGCTCTCTGGACCAAAATGACTGCATTTTAATTATTTAAATACAATTTAAATTAAGTAACATATTAAACGATTTATCCTTCTATCAAACACGAATGTTCCCTGGATCAAATGTCCTATTTTAATTATGTAATTACTTTATATTTATTTCTAACAGGTGCAGCGGAGCGCACGGGTACGGCTAGTAAAATATAAGGTTGTGAGTCATACTGTGTGGGTGAAATCACATGTGTGGAAGCGAAGTGTCATCTTGTCCAATAACAATTCTAGATTCAGGAATGACGTAACAAAATTCAGGTAAGATTCTCTCCATTTCCGGAAATAAATAATTCATTCCATTGAGGCACTTCTCACACAGATAAGATTCTACCAACTCAGTGACAAGAGCCTAAACAGGAATACTGCATGACTCCAGGTGTTCCCTCATGGGGAATGAAGATGTGTTAGCGAATAAATAATGCCTCTTGCGTCCAGAAAAATAAGATTAAACATTTAAATTACTAGTTTACAATGAAATCTTTCTTTGTTCCATAAGGTCCAGGAGAAAAATTCCAATTTAGAATACTGGTTTATAACCTATCTACATTGATAACACAATCTCAAGGTAAAAAATGGAACTCTCTGCGTCATAATCCACAGTTAATTCCCGATTTACCACGAAAATCGTCTATAGTTGCATTTAGGTTGGCAACAGGCCATGACTGTTTGGCCAAACACCTGCATAGAATTGGAATATATCAGTCCCCTGATACATTGATAACACAATCTCAAGGCAAAAAATAGAACTCTCTGCGTCATAATTCACAGTTAATTCCCGATTTATCACGAAAATCGTAAATAGCTGCATTTAGATTGGCAACAGGCCATGACTGTTTGGCCAAACACCTGCATATAATTGAAATATATCAGTCCCCTGACTGCCCATTGTGCAACTCAAACCAAGAACACCTCAAAATCTGTGCCTCAGTGGCTGGCCATGATAATATCTTTGAAAAATATTGGAGTGCAAGAGGTCAAATGACTTTATTGTCAAGCGCCAGGCATTAGAAAACAACAACATTCTGATACATTCTTTAACACACTGATAATGCCCTTCTCTGACCATCCTATATGTATTTCATAAATAACACATCACATTATCTAGATAAAAGATTATGAAACGATAAAATGCGTACCTGTTCCAACTGAGCCATAGTGTGGGTGAAGAGAACTATAAACATGTCATCGTAGTTGGTCACAGTTACACCAGCAATTTCTGTTAAACATTTTAATGTCACATTCCGGAACATCGGAACATTAAGGAACTGAAAACGAGAGACAAACACATAAGCAATATTCACTTTAAATAACAAGTATTCAAATTTCTTAAAATTCTGCATGACAGTATCTTACCTTAAATATTAACGTATTGATAAGCTTCGTTTCAAATATATAACCCAAAGGAATCCAATTTAAAAACCTCAGAAGTGTTTCCAATGTCGAGCCAACCAAAGGAGCATTTTGTGAATTATCCTGGAAAATACAGATTAATAAGCAAGACATATTCTTATTACATCAATGTCAAAACAAAAATAAGTAGTCCACCAATTGCAACATAATAATTCTTTGCTAATGTCCCTTTTCCAATAAAAAATACCTGACACATAAGATGGTATGATGGTAGTGGGAAAGGTGAAAACTAAAAAAACTTCCAGCAATACAGCTTCTAATTTTTCACATTTACATTTGCATCTTATTCTAATGTACAGTCATTACATTAGCTGGCTTTAAAGGTATAAAATGGCTGTATTTATATGTAATGGTGTACAATTATAAAGGTTGCCAGTTAATAGCAGAACACTATGAATGAATGAATGTTAAAAAGTAGCCGGCTTTGAAATTCCTGGAAATTCGAAGCTGCCCATTCTTGTCCCCACACATGCTAGCTTCAGTAAATCAGTTATGTGCCAGTGGGAGTATCAATTCAAAGATGGGAGAGAAGTATGTGCAGAAGAAATGAAACATTTTAAACAATGAAAATCCAGGTCCAAAGCTGTGACAGCACCGAATACAACTATCTTAACACCACTCCAAACTAAAAATTTTTGACAGACTCTACCTAACATAACGAGAAAGTTGCTGATTGGTTTTTGAATTCCAATGAGTGGAAAAAAAAGAGGAAGTGTGTTTGTAACCAACTTTTTTCTGTAAAATACTCACATGTTATTAATTATTACTGCTATTTCAGACGTAATTAACTACCATTTCAGTTATATGTTTTTCTCATTTATAAGTTTTTTTTTTCTTCAGAACCCCATAAAAACGTATAAATGAAGTTTTACTGTACAAAGAAGACTGTGCACTAGTAAGGTCTGATTGTATAAACCATTTAATCTTAGATCAGAGGTTAAATTGATCCTTGTTTCTGCTGAACTTGGAATTTTGTGTTGTATAAAGTCTAATCTGAGATTAATTTGTCTCAAACTAAAGTCAACTTTGACTGAAGAAATTTCTCCGATTAAGTTAGATGATCCAAGTTCAGTTATTTCTTTTCTGTTTGAAATATACGAGTGACAGATTGTCGCAAATAAAATATCCATTATTATTAATATTAATAGCTATGTTAGGTACATTTATATATATATATTTCTTTCAATTTCTTGCCTTAATACACAAACATTCTTATATTTTATAAGGCCCTATCGTGTTCAGCAGTACCAAATAACATAACCTATAATTAGGCTATATTATGTTTATAACAATCATTAATTATTAATGGATATAAATGTTCAATTAACTCTATTACTAAACGAAAATTGTCGTTTTATAAAGCTTTATTATGTTTAGCAGTATCAAACACCATAACATAACAACTTGGAGAACAGTCAACCTTCTTCTTATTGTCCGCCATTATTTACATTGCACAAAAAAAACCAGTGTCTCCAACAGAGTGTAATACGGAAAGTCGCCAAAAAGTAGTTGTAAAGTCGCTAGATTTCTCATTATCAACAAAGAAAGATTAAATTTTGTCACTATGGGGTGCTAAAAAGGTAACTAAATCCCTATTTAAGCAATATAAAAGTTAAAAGGAATTGTTGTTGAAAAATAGTTAAAGTCACTAGACTGGTAACACTGAACAAATGTCTATAACATGGTCCGCGCATCACGTATTTCACCTGTTTATGCGATGTTGCCAAATCCTTTTCACGTGAACTTAGATTGCATTTGAACCAAGGTAATTTGATCGCAGAAAAGTTTTATACAATAGAAGAAGTATCTGAACTCGGTTCACTTTTCGATCTTCGATCAAAGTTGATCTTTAGTCAGGGAGTTTATACAATTGGGCCAAAGACATTCAAAACAGCATACTGATTGATGTTTTTTTACCAGATGCCTCCACAATCATTGTCATGACATTTATTACTGAGAGTAATAACAACCAGGACATAGAATTTTGCTTTTATTTATTAAAAAAGATGTATTCGCATGCCATGAATTTATTGTGTTAAAAATCCATTGCTCTTGGCAGGGGTAACCTGCATAACATTACAGATCCCAAGTACCTTAACCACTAGATCACCAAGACTGACCAAAGGTACCATAGTGAAATAAAAAGCCTAGTCTCAGAAGTGCAAGAACCTACTTAATTCTGACACTGAATTATTTATAATTCATTTCATAGAGAGACTGAACTTACAGAATAAAATAAATTGGACAAAAAATTGAGATCTAGTGTGCAAAAAACACAATACTGCCAATGCACATATAAAAGGTCTTCCAATAGGGGTGTCCTACTTTTAACACATAACAGCAGCCGTGTGTATGAAGCTATAGCAGTCATATTTTTCCCATGGTTACAGTTGTTGACAAATGATCATGGAAAGTTACACCATTCCACACAGCACAGAAATCGTTAAGATCAATTATTAAATTGCGTCATCCATTCAACAAGCATTTCGTGCATTATGTGAAGTGTACAGTGTGCGTAATCATCCCTGTGACAGAACAATTGGATGTTTAATCAAAAACTTCAGGGATTATTTTTGGCTTTAATTGGAAGGTATAGATCTCAGAAACGTCTGGTTTCAGCAACGTGTCACACTGCTCATGAAACAGTCGACCTATTGAGAGAGTAGTTCAGAAACTTCATCATTTCGTACAGTGGTGTTGTTAACTGGTCCCCAAGATCATGTAATTTAATGTTGCTAGATTACTTCTAGTGGGGTTCTGTTAAATCACGGGTTTATGCCAACAAGCCAGAAACAGTTAATGACCTAAGGAACAATATCACGCACATTATTCGTGAAACTGAGTCAGGTTTATGTTTGTCTATCATTGAAAATTGGAAAATTGTATACGCGCAAACCAACAAAGCCACAGCGGCCAATTAACTGACGTTCTCTTCCATATGCAATGACATTAAGTGTGCTTCAAAATAGTAGTAATGGAACAGATGCATTATAGGACCCACCCTAAATATAAAAATATGCAAAGCCACAAAAAAAGGTCAACGGAAGTAGCGTTTCGATCAATTAAATGATCAATATATATTGTTTTCATTATGTTGCCAACCAATCAATATTGTTGTAAATTAGTTTGATCACAATCATGGCGGCAATTTCAAATGCTATTACTTACTTACTTACAAATGGCTTTTAAGGAACCCGAAGGTTTATTGCCGCCCTCACATAAGCCCGCCATCGGTCCCTATCCTGTGCAAGATTAATCCAGTCTCTATCATTAATTTCAAATGCTATAGTTAAATTAATATAAAAAAGAAGTGGATCAAATTCTCCCTCTTGATTTAAAATGGAAATTATGGAATTATAAATAAGTTGTAAACTTTTTAGTAGCTTTATCCATGAATAAAGACATGTAGGCTATGTTTATGGTTCTTATGCGAATTTTTTTTTTTTTTTTTTTTTTTTTCCGTTGTTGGTAACTCTATAGCATCTATTAGATGCTTTATGGTTGTGCTAACAGATAAAGTTACTTGTCAACAATGTGACGCTGAAACGTGTGTTCAGGTTACTGCCCAGCGACAGTCCTGATGTATTTTATATTTTGATGATTGGTTAATTAATATTAACCCGGCACACTCACAATCACACTCACATTCATACAAATTTCCAGACTCTAGACACCCACGTAATTTTTCTTCTTCAAGAAAAATTCACTGGGAGCGGAGCCCGGGAATCGAACCCAGGATCTCCGGATCTGCAAGCCAGCATGCTGACCAACAGACCACGGAGGCAGTCTCTTATGCGAATGTGGTATACTTAGGAGTGAAATGTTTTGCGAAACATGTAATCCTGGAATGAGACTGAAGAAATTTAAAAGTAAACAAGATGAGCTCCTGTGGAGATGTCATTGGAAATTACAAGGTATTAAATGATAGACACAGGAACGCCGTATCCTAGCACTTTGTGAAATCACTGGATAACGGAGAAGATGAAACGGAACATCTCCAGTGAGGTCCATGGTAAAATGGTAATTTTACATCAATTTTGTTTTTAATTCTTTGGTCCAGGGAAAATACTAGTAAAAATGTGTTTTTGTGAAAGACTAGTATTTTCTCTGGACCAAGAATGCAGTATAAATGGAGTAGAATTAGTATTTTATAATATATAATAAAGATGACTAATATGCACTTAATTTTATTGTTGTATTGTTGGAAAGTTTAATGTTTCTGTGTTTTAAGTTTAGCTTTGGTTTGTTTCTTTGACTTTATTTTGAATAAAATTTAATATATTGTATAATAAAGGTGAATAATATAAGTTTAATTTCAATGTTGTTGGTTTTATTAAATTATACATGTCTATAGTTACTATGTATTTAGTATTGTTAAGATGGCATACTTGATATAATAATCGAAAATATACAATATATAATAGATACTATGGAATACTCGGGATGGGTCCTATAATGCATCTGTTCCATAGTAATAATTAAATAAATGCAATTCGTTTCATTTTAAAAGTATGACAATCTTATTGGAAGACCCTATACAATGTGATTAAACATTGATTGTGAGTGAAGTTGTAATGTTTAGGACTCACCATTACGAACTGACACAACTGAAAAATTTGTGAGAACTCTGAACACATGGTGTCCTTCAAATGTTTAGCCTTTGTCTGTGTCATCTGCCCACTGGAGAAGTCAAACACTTCTTCACTGAGAAGTTTAAGTATAGCCATATTGTTCTGACATAAACTCTCATTGGTCTTGCTTGCTCCTACAATGTCAGGGATAAAGGATTCCCAATTCTTGGGCCATTCACGTTTCAACACCTGAAAGAAAGAATCAAGTATTTACATTAATATGCATTGTCTATCCAGAATTACACTGACCTAAACATCAATAAACATATTTATTATTCTACCACTTGCTTATGATCAGACAAGTTATACTCACATAATGGTACATCAGAACCTAGCCAAAATTACCTCACAATGATGCATTTATGTGGTGAAATAATCATGCATTGACTACAACTTTATATACAATTAATATGATTGTCTGCAATACTACAAGAACAGTTGTCTTACCTGCACAAGGATCATATTCAATTTATTCAAATACACCTTCTCTCTCTCCATTGTATCTGGATCTGACGAGGTTTTGATGATCAGACCCACAATGTACTTCTTTATTCCTAAAAGCATAACACACAACACATGAAAAACGAAATAAAGGAAAAAATCAAGTAAAGTTAAGATAAAAAATATTAAATCATTCTGAAAGTTAAATAAGCTTCAAATATACTCTTTTACACCATTATCACCTTTCCGCTTCTCATTTCTCCCCCATAAATGTACAGTAGATGACCTAAAATGATGGTGACGTATTAAGCTAATAACAAAGTTAAACGAAAAGAATCTGCAGAGCATTACAGTGCTTGGTATGTAAATTAATTTAGTCTTTAATACATTTGCAAGTCTTATTAAAGTTTCAAAATGATTTAATACTCGTGCTAAGTAATCATTCTTGACTTGGTATTATACACTGTGACCAGCAAAACTCCAAAAAGTGAAGCAATAGAAATCACCCAATTGTTTTTGGCCTGACAATGATAATCTTTGTCTATATTAAACCTAGAGTTAATGAAAACCTTTACGACATCGCTCTTTTTCTACTAAGTATCAGTCAACTTCATTATTACAATTAAGAAAAGAAAACTAAATACATTTACAGGAACAGCAGCAGATAAAGACTGCTGCCACCTGCATCAACGTCAGTTAGTGTAATCACCCATTACAATTGGCAACTAAACCCTGGTTAAGCATTTTTATGGTGCATAGACCTCAGTTAGGACTTAAATAGGAGGTTAACAACGGTTATCTCTAACCGGCCATATTCAAGCAGTTAAAGGAGTAATTAGTAGGTCAAGTAAAACAAAATGGCGACCAGATCCACAGGTGATTATTTCGAAGACGATTATTATTGTACAGTACTTGAATTACTTGGATAGAGATGATGGTACATGAAGTTTCTTTAGTGGAAAGAGAGAAATCTCACAAGGAATTGGGTTGACAGAAAATTTCATTGTCTCATTGATTGGTTTCTTCCGAGGTTTTCCCCAGCAGTGGGACTGATGCTGGATGGCGAGTCCTCGGCCTCACATCATTTCACCCCCTTTGGTATGATTGGGTGACCTGGTGGGTTTTTTCCGAGGTTTTCCTCAACCATAAGGCAAATGTCAGGTAATCTTTTGGCGAATCCTCGAGCCTCACCTCATCTCATCTCATCTCACTACATCTCGCCAAAATATTGTAAAAAATTGTAGAAAATTGCAAAATTATAAAATTGTAAGATGGTTTTCATGTAGAGTAATGCCTACATAGTTGAAGTTCAGAATTTCAGTGACTTAGTTAAGATAAACACAGATGCTCGCAAAGGATTTTGTCCCAACACAAATATAATTTCCACTGTGCAATGACTACAACACAAATATTTTTTTTTATCCAATGCCACCAGGTTGTCTTTACGACATTTCTGGTCTTCTCTCCTGGCTGTGGCTTAATTGTAACCCACTTCTGAGGTTGGGGCGCCTGGAAGGCGGAGTTACATTACCCCGATGATGTGATAGGATGATTATGATAA
Organism: Periplaneta americana; assembly: GCF_040183065.1. Taxonomy (NCBI): domain Eukaryota; kingdom Metazoa; phylum Arthropoda; class Insecta; order Blattodea; family Blattidae; genus Periplaneta; species Periplaneta americana. The sequence continues at coordinate 32,556,011 of NC_091119.1, forward strand.
TGTGGTGCCAGGAGAGGTCTTAAATCTAAACTTAACCTAAATTCCAGACCATGGACGAACACAGGAATAATCCCCTTTAAGGAAAAATTCCTGTGCTCTAACCGGGAATCGAACCCGGGACCTCATATGAGGCTGGTCACAAATATAATTTCCACTGTGCAATGACTATCTCTATCACGAATAGAACCTTTGAAAACTGATCCGCATGTTTCAATGTCAGAGGTGTCACAACCATGAAATCTTCACTATGAGTAGGCCTACTTCCAAAAGCACTTGCTTTTCATGATACAGAACTGCCAACAAGACAGATTAATGACACTGCAAATGAGTATTCCATAGGGAATAGGATTAACTCCAAAGATGTAATTGCTCATTGTTGCTATGGGATTACAATTATCTAAACTATTTCCAACTAAAGATTGAAGTAGACGTAAACAAACCTGAAATGTATTACTCCGCAATCGCAAGCTAGCTACCAAAGCAGCCACCAGGGCGCATTATTTTCAGCAAGTGAGCACGCAGGACAGCCACCGTCCGATATATTGCAGACATTTCAACACATTCACTGAACTAACCCGTAAAATGCTCACAGAGGGTTAATATTTATTATTTCTCTACTGGGAATAGTGGATTTTAATTTTCTGTAGATTCATGATTAAATGTTATTCTTTGAAGAGTGGAGAATTTCTTTAATTCTACGGAAATTTATTTGAGGTTGACAACACTGAATCTCGCACTGTATTATACCAGCTGTGCCGATGTGCTCTGTGAAGCTGCAAGTCACCTTGGGAGGGATTTAATGCCTATTACGCATGCGCGTTGCCATAATACATGTTACAATGATTTAACACGCAATGTCTGAAACTACTATTATAAACATGTTGTTTAAATCGTAAGAAAGTGTTCTTATAAACATGTTTAATTCACTCGTAATCCATGTATATTATTAATTTTATTATTTTAGAAGGAACTATTTTAATATGAGGAAGAAGATGACAAGCATGAGTTTGGAGGTGTTGTGCATCCAATAGCCAATCAGGAACCATTAAGCCACGTGCATTTATTTACATTTACTTCAATCTTTAACTGGAAAGAGAGTAAATGAGTTTAGACACTCATTATGCAACATGAAAGCAGTGTGAAGGATGATGAGTACAAGATGCTGGAGAAAATTTCAATGAGTCAAGAATCATTGAGAGAGAATGAGTTCTTGAAATAACAAGCCAAGACATCTGAGAAATGTGTTTAAGCAATAAGAGTGTTGAAAGAATGATACATGCTTTGGCTGTAAACCACTTGGACCCAAAACGACCATGACTGCAACCTAATTTTTTTTTTTTTTTTTTTTTTTTTTTTTTTTTTTTTTTTTTTTTTCCAGCAATTTATTGATAAAGTACCAAAACAAATATGTTTTCTGCCTTTTCATATTTAGTGTAAATAATCATTTTACTCCTTCCACTTTATTCTTGTTGCAGCTAAATTTTATTTTATTGGGTTATTTTATGACGCTGTATCAACATCTTAGGTTATTTAGCATCTGAATGAAATGAAGGTGATAATGCCGGTGAAATGAGTCCAGGGTCCAGCACCAAAAGTTACCAGCATTTGCTCGTATTGGTTTGAGGTAAAACCCCAGAAAAAACCTCAACCAGGTAACTTGCCCTGACCAGGATTCGAACCCGGGCCACTAGGTTTCGAGGCCAGACGCACTGACCATTATGTTGTTGCAGCTAAAAGATCAAGATGGCGTTTCATGTAGAACAATACTTAATTACATAGTTGAAGTTCAGAGTTTCAGTGACATAGTTAAGGTAAACACAGATTGGCCAAACACCTGCATAGAATTGGAATATATCAGTCCCCTAACTGTCCATTGTGCAACTCAAACCAAGAAATGGATTCGGAACACCTCAAAATCTGTGCTTCATTGGCTGGTCATGACAATATCTTTGAAAAATATTGGAGTGCAAGAGGTCAAATGGCTTTATTGTCAAATGCCAGGCATTGGAAAACAACAACATATTTAGTGTAAATTCAAGTAATAATGCACAAGTATTGTTCATGTCCAGCTGTCAAAACAATTGGGCACGGAGACATTAATGTAGATGTTATGAAGTCGGAGGTTGTGGAAAAGTGCATGTTATTCACTTAAAAAAGATTCTGGTGTTCTGTGTTTCTTGTAGAAATTTGCATTGTATTGGCCAAGACACTTGATGAATGGATTTTCACTTGAATTTGCACTGTTATAAAACTTCTTAACTTGTTCACATAATGAGTCTTTCAGAAATGTCATGTCCAAATCAAAGTGTATTTGTGCATTAGTTGTGTACCAGTCTGAATTATTGCAACCTAAATGCAGGGGCGTATTTTGCGGGCTACCGGTGGTAGCCCAAGGAAATTACAAAAGAAAAAGTTTATAATATAACATAATGTAATAATTTTGTATTATTAGTTTTACCATAGTAATTAAAATTAAAGTAATTGTTAGATATATTTTGTGTAATAATAGGGTCAGCGGTAGCCCAAACCCTTTAACCAGTATACGCCACTGCCTAAATGACAGCTAAAAGAACTACAGCTTCAGCACATCACCCACTAGATGGAGATACGTGTATGAATGACATAAATCAAATGGCTGCAAATAAATAAATGAATAAATAAATAAAAATTTAACCACCAGCATATCATACACTGAATTCAGTAGATTCATTGAGAATTCGTTGCAAACTGTATGGAGGAGATTCTCAAAAAGTGAGCTTCACCATGACAATTCAGAATTGAAGAGTCCACTGGAAGAATGATGGATGTCATTTGGAATACATTTTGCAGGAGAAGCAATTGAAAGTTTGAAATGTTTAGCGCTCAAAGCTTAACTGAGATTTTCCGATCATTATTGGACAATGACTATCAGTGTTAATGCCATATAACTCTCTATGTACATTCTTTATGTCTTAAGCTATGCATTGACAGTCTTGATTCATTTTCGACAAGAAAGTGACATCCATCATTCTTGCAGTGGACTCTTCAATTGTATTTATCAGACAACAAAAATGTGGGAGATCAACATTCCAGGCAATGGCCAAGAACATTAAAGTACTCTCCTCGAAGGAATCAACTAGGAACAAGCCCACATAATACTTATTCAGACATGCAATCATTACTTCGTATATCAGTTGGCCATTGTGTTCCTTTGCAAAATGACATCAAATTTTCCCTCAAATCCTGACATCCTATCTTTCCTATTTCATTCTCACAGCACTGCCTTATTGTGGAAATTACTACAAACTTTCATTCCTAACCACTGGCAACACTGACGATCCACACTGGTCATTTAGTAAAACGCATTTCCCCTGGCTCACTTCTTTATTGTCAGACTTAAGTTGTTTTCTATTAAACAAAAGAAACTAATATGGCATATTACGACTGATATTTTCAATTTTGGGGAAAATCTAGGTTAAAGTAAAAAGCAGTCTATCTATTTCTATTATTTTTCAAGATGAAAAGAAAGATTAATTTATGCTACAGAAAAAGTGTTGTCTCATCCTCAATGTTATCTAATGAAATAGTTATTTGCAGTTTTTACTTCTCCAAAGCTTTCTTAACCTTCGAGTGATACTTGTGCTCAATACAAAAAATATAACCAAAACTTAAATAACATTCCTCACCTTCGCACTGGTTCCTGGGCAGCACTTTCCATCGTGTTTTGATGACTTGTTCTAATATCTGCAGGGCATAATATTTTGTTTGTTGGTTATTGGAAAATTCAAGAATTGTATCAACTCTTGTCCAAGCATCAGGATGCTCCTTAAGTGTTGTCAAAACTTCCTGTGCCACACGTTGCTGAAATAATGCAAAAAAGAAATAATTTTAACACAAATGTATATTTTCATTAAAAAGTTGTATGTGGAATTTAAATCTTTAAGCTTTTAATAGAAAAAGGAGCATTTTTTTGCGGACCTCTGGAAAAAGAACTAAGGAAGAGACTAGTGAAATGCTTTGTGTGAAATGTGGCATTGTCTGGGGCAGAAACATAGACATTACAACGAAGTGACAAGAAGCTACTAGAAGCATTTGAAATGTGGATATGGAGAAGAATGGAGCATGTGAAATGGACAGACAAAATAAGAAATGAAGCTGTGTTGGAAAGAATGGATGAAAAAAGAATGATGCTGAAACTGATCAGGAAGAGAAAACGGAATTGGTTGGGCCAATGGCTGAGAAGAAACTGCCTGCTGAAGGATGCACTGGAAGGAATGGTGAACAGGAGAAGAATTCGGAGCAAAAGAAGATATCAGATGATGAACGACATTAAGATATATGAATCGTATGCACAAAGAGGAAGGCAGAAAATAAGAAAGATTGAAGAAAGCTGGGTTTGCAGTGAAAGACCTGTCTTGGGCAGAACACTATGGATCTATGAATAGCTGAATCTGAAACATTACAAACGACATTTTATTTCCACTTGCAATCTTTTAATACAATAACATTGCACGTACTCTGTTTTATATTTTATTGAACTCTGTTGGCTGAAAATGAAAGCAGAACCTTTAATTTAGACTGTAGAACCTAAGAAGGTGTGGGAAAAGTTACAAGAATATTATAGATTTATTAATTTGTCCTACAGAACAATATCTGTAATATTGGCAATTAATATTTGAGGAGAAAAATTCGCTCTGGCGCCAGGGATCGAACCAAGGACCCGGGTTCGATCCCCAGCGCCGGAGCGAATTTTTCTCCTCAAATATTAATTGTCAATATTACAGATATTATTCTGTAGGACAAATTAATAAATCTATAATATTCTCATAGCTGCAGTGCATATGTCTGTACAGATTACTATGCACTTAACTGTGGAATCCTGGCCAAACAAGTCACTCAACTGAGTGCGCTCCTAATATAATGGCAGTTGACATTGGACATATACGTCAACATATATACCTAACTTGGAGTCAGGCCACAAAGGGAAACATTGAAGGAGGAAGGTTCAGTCCGGTACTGTGGATTGAATTCAGCATAGCTCAGTGGTCAGAGTGCTTTGTACATAGAACCAAGGACCCGAGTTCGATCCCCGGCGCTGGAGCGAATTTTTCTCCTCAAATATTAAAAGTTACAAGGCTTAGCATGAAGTATTTTTTTACCCGTTTCTGTAAAATTTCAATTTGGCGTTTGTAATGTTTTTTCCGCTCAGCTATTCATATATAACTTATCCATTGTACATCTAACTTGACGATATATTATGTCAGAGGAAGAACAAGTGTTTATATAAATCTTAAGTCTGATTAGTATAATGCTGTATGTCAACGATGTATGCAATGGGAGGGGAAAGGAACTGGCCACCCTACCCCATTATCTTCTGGCTTAGTTGCCTCATGAGTTATGCCTTTTGAGGTTCAAACCTGTCTTCAGACAGCTGACTAAACATACAATTTATATATGCATGAACAAGAGCTGTATCCATATCATCTACAGAATGTACAGGCCTTGTTACAACAAGATTATCCTATAAGAGTAATATTCTGCCATTGGTTCTTATAGCAATGTGATACTAATTCCAACTTAGCAGATTTTGAGCCTTTCACAAATGAGGCAACATCCACAAGATATGAAATCTAAAATTTTTATAACCGATATGTGTGGATAGATGAAAATTTCCTTTCAATTGTTCAATCTTATCTTCAACAGAGGTTTTCCATCAACATCTAGGCTGGCATTGTTTGACACTACTACAACGTATAGCTCGATAATCCAATGTGGGTCCTGACATTATTTAGAAGTTTTCTTGATTTGGTACTAGACGGACAGTGAGACTCACGTGGCATGGAGTCAGCATAGCACTAGGCTTCCACAGAAGACAACAAAGATGTCACAATCAATGCTCATGTCACTATGGCCACCATGATCAGAGATCTATCACATACTTGGTTAATAAACAGAAATGATTTGAAGTATCTGATATATAAAAATAATTTATTCTCTCAGATTCTACTTTTGGTACACATTCCATTATGAATAAATCAGAAGAGTAATACGCCCACAATAGCTAATTAATGTCACAATGTGTCTAAAATAAATTAAAGTATATGCATGTAAATAACCGTTTTTTTTTTTTTTTTTTTGGCTCACTAATCTCTCATTACTATATGGTTTCATAACACGTATTTTTAACATCTCATTGTTCAAAACATCTTGGTTAAACATTTCCAATATTAATACCTAGCATGTGCGTTTTTATAGATATTTAAATTCTGTGTTTCACTAATTTAGTCTCACTATACTTTGAAACGATAAAAATATTTAAACTTAATCCTAACTACAGGTGGCCAGCTCAATTGGTGAAACAACTAGCTACAGACTGTAAGGTCCGAAGTTCAATTCCAGGTGGCGGCAGAATTTTTCTTGTTGGCAAAACTTTCAGCTCACTCAGGCTCCTACCAAATTAAGTACTAGGTATTTCCTGGGGTGGTGTGTGGTGCCAAGTGTCAACGTCATGAAAGAATAGAGCTCCATGTCTTAACTGGGGATAAAGGGGATACCTTTATCTTTACCCAACTACGACTCTTCCAATGTTACATAAATATATGTCCTATGTCTGGTAACTTTATACAAATACTTGACCTACAATTAAATTTTATTTATAATAATTTCAGAATAATAATTTTTAAGTTGGGTCCCCTTAAAAAAATGTATCTCAAACCCACAGGAAACAGGTACTGCGTAAACTTGTAGCATCATTAACACTGTGACGAATATACAAAACAGCTTGGAATGAGACATGTCAAATGAAAACATTCCAGGGAAAAAAGACGAGGAGAAAGAGAAGGAAGGGGACAATAATGACAACGTAATTTAAATTGACGCAATAATTATATGGCAAAAATAGCCATGGATGCTAAATTACATGTAGAATGAATGCAATGCTATAAGGTTTGTCAGTATGTACCAAATGTATATAATACTAGTTTATATTTGGACACAGAAATGAACAAAGCATATACTATTGTCAAACAAACAAACCAACCAAAGTCGTCTCTATAATAAACAGAGCAGCTAATCTACGAGTATAATCCAGTTATGCAAATAAAATCAGCAAATACACTGAACTAGCCCGGAAAATCAAACAAATGTAAATTATGATGATTCAGGAGTAAAGATAAAGTCATTTGCAACGAAAATAGTTATTCCAATGTACTTAATGTTTCTGTTGTATTGTTTTGTGCTGAACTGTAATTGGCCCCTGGCTGTTGTACAGCACATTAAATATTAGTAAATAAATCATTATTATTATTGTATTATTAATTGTATTCATCATTGTGTTTATTATTAATTGTCATATTGAGTGTAATTAGTTACCACTGCCAGTAAGTATTTATCCATTTGCAGTGTGAATAAATACATACATACATACATATGTGCAACATTTGGTGTAACTCAAAGAATATCACACATTTATATGTTCCAGAATATATGTAATCTGCACCTTGCACATAAATTGGTCTAAATACATAATGATCTCTAGTATGTTAGAATTCCTTTAAACACTCTTGATGTAATATTAAGATTTTGTAAAATAAATCAGTACCACATTATTCAATGATATGCAGTGGCAAAATCTGGTATTTTGAAAAGGCTTCAAAGATCTTTGCCTGTATCTTGTCTCTTGAATGTATATTATACTTTTATCCATTCTCATTTAATGTATATGTCATTTATTTGGGGATATAATAAGAAAACTGCTTTGAGACCTTTGCAAATTATTCAGAGCTTTAAGAAATTTATTGGGTTTTCATTATTTGACTCCAGCTAAATATCTATATCAATTTTCTTTCATTCTACCAATTGAATCAATTATCAAATTAGGTGCTGCTATTTTCATGTACAAAGTTATTAACAATTTAATACATAGTAATATTATATTTCAGTGTAATAAAGATATACATTGTCAAAATTCTCATAATAATCTCTATTATCTAACATTATTTGAAATATATTAACATTCTAAGTATTTTTAGCTTAATTCTGCTACACAGTTTGTATTTCAGTGTTTAATTAATAGTTCATAGTATTTTGTTGTTTAATTCGTAAATAACTCTTGTATACATGTAGCTCTTATCTAAATCAAAATGTTGAATTCTTTGTCAGTTCATGCCTTATGGCCTTAACTCTGCCAGCTAAAATAAATCATTATTATTATTATTATGTGACATTAATTCAGTCGCTAAATGGTCGGAAGACAATGGTATGACAATTAACGTATCCAAAACTAATGTAATAGCCTTTTCTAGAAAAACTTCTTCACTGAAATTTAATTATTATCTAAATAATGTACTAATTAACAGAACGGATTGCGTAAAAGATTTGGGAATATTCTTTGACAGTAAATTGTATTTTCATAGTCACGTTGATTACATTTACAATCACGCAATCAGAATGCTAGGAATAATACGGTCAATAACTTATTCTTTTTCCACGCCCGATTCTCTTTTAATGCTATACTATACATTGGTGCGATCGAAACTCGAATATGCATCTGTAGTTTGGAACTCGATTACAACTACGGACTCGGCTAAATTAGAAAATATACAAAGAAAATTTATATCCTTATGTTCATTCAGATTTCTGCCCATTAATTCCGGGTATAGTTATGAGAGAAAATGTGAATATTTTAATTGTCAAAATCTATATGCTAGACGCCATGAGCTAGATTATCTGTTCTTTTGTAAAGTCCTCAAAGGTGATATATCCTGTGACTCTTTCTTAAACAATATTACCTTACGTATTCCAACAAAAGATATGAGAGTCCACAAACTTTTCTATATTAGAAATTCGAAATTTCTTTCACCAGTCTCCAGATGCATTAAAAATGCCAACATGCATGGCTGCGAATTCGATCCCTTCAATGTATAGACTTTGTTTGCTCTTGGCAACGATTTATCATTTATGTATTCTTTTAGGCATTATACTCAATTAACATTCTCTCATAGTATTCTTAGTTATCCATTCATCGTCATTATTGTAATTGTAATTATATTTATGTGTAATAATTATTTTTGTTTTATGTTTTTGTTATATTTGTACTGAACTGTAATTGGCCACTGGCTGTTGTACAGCACATTAATTAAATAAATAAAAAAAAAATAAAATAAAAAATAAAAATTATTATTATTATTATTACATACTTATTTAACAAGACAAAAAGAAAATAAATTTTTTTCTCAGCATAGCTCAGTCACTTATGGAACAAAAGGACTTCACCATTTTTAACAACTTTTAACAAACTTCCTTTAGAATGTAGAATTTTACCAAATTGCCGGTGTTTTAAGAATTGTTTAAAAATACGTTTTTGGGAAGATCATTTATTTTAATTCTCAGATGATTATTTTTTTTATATAATGGTTTCAAACTCTTTGTTCTTTCTGCCCAAAACTTTATGTTATGTATTTGTTCTTACTTTGCTTCATTTCTTTAATAAATTCTTGTGTTATTGTTTGTTTTTCACAGACTGTAGTTGCATGACTTTTTCAATTACATTGTATAACATATGTATGTGTTCTTGTATAGCCCCTAAGTATGAGTTATACTCGTTGGGGCATACTCAATAAATTATTTAAAAAAAAAATCTATCACTGAAATGAGGCAATGAAAATCATACCTAACAATTATGACTGTCTTCTCCAAAATTTCTCAAAAATTCTCTGTGTTATCTTGAAACACCCTCTATCATTTATGTAACAGACAACCCTAAGCCATGCTTGGCAGACACTATCCGTCTACATTACTCTGCCTTTCAAGAAATTTATGAATGTGCAAATGTCTTGTATAATTTTATGCCATACCATATTATTTAGTATTCTCTTAATGTGATCTATCTATCTTAAATCTGCAAGTGACATTTCCTTCACCTCTTTCTACAGGTCCATCATAATTTTCTTTTCTTAGACGACAATTATCTCATTACTTAATCAAATATTGAATTATTTGCAGTTGCATGGAGCAACAGTCATATAAGGGGCCAAGGTCGAACCTAGCACTACAATCTAGCAATCAGCTACATGACTACCAGGCAGGATAGGATACAGCATGATCAATGTTCTTAAGTCTCACTCACAGATGTTATTAGTCAGCTTTTCTTTGACCAAATTTGCCACTTATAATGGCGCCCCAATTTCCTTTATCAGTGAACCCCATTTCAGACTCTGTTTCCTAAAATTAATCTTGGATATAGCAGCGAATCGAAACTAGAATCACATGCAGTCTCGTTGGTTGCTAATATCTCCAAAGAATTTCGTTAATTTTATTTCCACTGTATTTTTTTTATAATGAGGTACAATTTGTAGTATCTTTCGTTGTCTATTTTTTTTATCACAACATATTATCAAAACTACTAAACTTGTTTATTTTTTTTAAGTTACAGTAACTACAAACAACATAAAATTGTACCTTAGCTCCGAACTTCTTTGTGTTCGCAAATGTATTTATCTAATATGTTGTTGTTTTCTAATGCCAGGCGTTTGACAATAAAGTCATTTGACCTCTTGCACTCCAATATTTTTCAAAGATATTAAGTGAAAATGGCAATTTGTAGCCGATTTAAGTGAACACCATATTTTAACGTTTTGGTGGCTACTTCATTCACACACAACCCCCAAAATTTATCTAATATAAATTAGCATATATGATTTACAACTGAAGTTTATTTTATGTACTTATTATTTTCATTTTTATGTTATTTTCTTATTATGTGAAATATATTTTCACATTGTTAGACAATATACCAGCAAAAAAAAAAAAAAAAAGAAAAGTCAGATGAATTAACCGCTATTTACAAAATAATGCTTTCAACAGAAAACTTAAAAATAGGAGGTCTGAAAGGTAATCTCTCTTTAGAAAACACTTCGAAAAATTGGAGTAACCACAGGCATCACGAATATAGAACAAAAACGAACTTCATTTTTCTACAGGAACATTATTTAGGCTACAATATTGAAAACTTCACACAAAATTTTTAGAGGTTAAAGATATGTATAAGAATTTTTTTACAAAATTAATGTAACCCTAAGCTGTTTTGGAGACAGGTAAAAATAATTTTTTTTGTGGTACAATCTCAGAATCTGTATCTGTCTCGCCACAAAATAACTTCAAAGACAGAATCATCTGTCTTATTTAAAAACAGTCGTCAAAAATTATGTTGTATCTTCACCAGGCTAATATCTATAATACAATATTATTGTTCATAAAGGACAAAAGGCAAGAATATACATTTTCTTTCTTTCACAATAAGTCCTACTGTTGGGTAGGTAATATGAGAATCTGATCAGAAACTAGCATCCTTTAACATTGCCTAATAGCTATTTTATCCGAAAGTTAGCAATATTAATTAAATACATACACACAAATCCTACAATTACAAAACAAATAACATATGTTATTTAATGGAATTAAAAAGCATTACTTTGTGTCCAATACACGAGGGTTTATTATTCTATTTTGGTAGACAGCGAAGGAAATTATTTATGTATGACTTTTCAATGACTATTACACTTTTACTACGTCACACTACTTTCGACCAATAAAACGGTACGAAAGGACGTCTTTCAACCAATCATGGCTGCTAATCGCACAATTTTATCGCGTTCCTAGCATTTGTTTAATTTTATCGCGTCCCTAGCATTTGTTTATTTTTATCACTACCCTAGCATTTGTTTCTTTGCTGGCCAACATTTCAAACTGCACTGGTCTGGACGTCAAAAAACAAAAAATTACAAACCACTCCAGTCGATGCACAGCACTTTCAAATATGACTCGCATTGGCATTCAAGAACAAGAATTAATAAAGATCACTGGTCATATGTGAAGAGAACCATTCGGAAATCCTGAATAAGTTGAGGGATACACCATGTACATCAACGAGTTCACTTCTTTTACACACACGTCCAATATAACATCAACTGAACCACCAAACACTAAAACATTCAAATTTGAAAATTGTACTTTCAATAATTGTTTCTTTTAAAATTATTCATGTTTATTTTTTATTTCATCATCATTAATTAAAACGTTTCTTGTTTATTTCATCATCCCTAATTAAAACTTTTCTAACACTTGTTTATATTATTTAGGCTATGTTTGTTATAGCTTCTGTTATATGATATTATGAATAGTCACGTATCAGAGATTGTTTAATACTAAGATTTATTGAAAATCATCTGTCAAGTGACGTTGATTACTGGGCTCCGGATGATTGAAGTGGAATGCAAATGTTTTAATAAAAATGAAACTGAATCAACAAAGCCTTCTTGACTAGTAACAGTCCACAGAGTTCAATGATGATTCCATAGTTGGCACAACTGATACCGGTAACAAGAAAACATAATCATAAAACACTACTGCCATCTAGCGTAATGTTGAGATGGTACAAAAATACATTTGAAGACAGTTGTATTTTCGTAAGCCAATTAATATTTTATTGCATTGGAGTACTTTGTTACTTCTAATCTTTATATAGTTTCTTCTAATCATGTAATAGTCAATTAAATCCCACTCGAGTTTTGATTTTCTCTAGATAAACCAAAACCTTTAGTGAGATTACTGTTGATAATTTTTTTTTTTAAATCCAGAGATCATTACAGTCTATACAAAACTAGAAAGATATTGACAGTTGTCTCTATCACATGAGTGAAGGGAGCAATATTGTGAAGTTGTGCAGCTCATTACGCCACCTGTCTGCCATGTTGGAGCTGAGCAACGGACACAAACTCGTAAATTTCTATCATACGGAGTCTCTGACTAGACATATATATGAGGGGGGATCCAGGAAATAACGACCGTTCGCGCATACCCGCCGCGCAGCTGACTCCCCTTCCTTGTTTGAAGGTCAACTGGCTTCCTTAACATGTGTTCTCATAATGTTGTGAGTACTGGTTGCAACAAGTCGCCATTGTGCATTCTGTGTTACTTCAAAATGAACGACGTGATTGATAATCCCGCCAACTGTGAGGTGAGGAGTGTGATTCGATTTTTGAATGCCCGACATTTGAAACCTACAGAAATTTACCGGCAATTGAAAGAAGTGTATGGTGATACTGTAATGAATGAAAGAAATGTGAGAAAATGGTGTGAAATGTTCAACAATGGGCGAACAAATGTCCACGATGAAACTCGACCCAGATGCCCATCACTCATCACAGAAGACCTGAAGACTAAAGTGAACAACAGAATCTTGCAAGACAGGCGCATATCACTCGACGAATTGCATATTGCCTTTCCTGACATTTCTCGTTCTTTGCTTGGTGAAATTGTGTCGTAACATCTTGGCTACCACAAAATCTGTGCCCGCCCGCACACTGCTGCTTCAACTCGAGAATTGCTGGATCAATTCGGTTGGGAAATCCTTGATCATACGCCCTATAGTCCAGACCTTGCTCCTAGCGATTTTCACCTTTTCACTAAGCTGAAAGACTTTCTGGGTGGTACGCATTTTGGAAGTGATGAAGAGTTGAAGACAGTGAACACCTTGCTTAATGAACTGGCGGCAGAGGAGTATAACACGGGAATTCTAAAGCTAGTGAACAGATACGACAAATGTTTAAATATAGGTGGTGATTATGTAGAGAAGTAAAGGAAGCTTCAGTTATATAACAGACTTTGTTTTTTCAAATAAATATTTTTTTTTAATTATTACAACAAAACGGTCGTTATTTCTTGGATCCCCCTCGTAATAATAATAATAACAATAATAATAATAACAATAATAATAATAATAATAACACTGGATATAAATAAGACTAAAGATGATAGTGATTCTATTTCTGACGACCTTACAAAGTGGATAATAAATTAATACCTTCGCAATCAAATTACCAAATGAAGTAAAGTTACTCAAAAAATGGACAGTGACTTTCCGAAGTTTCTTAATTAAGTAAAAGTTTAGGTAATTATGGAGTTTGAATACTTTTCGACAATTTTTTCCAAACTACCATTTTCGCCGTATTTTATCGTCGTAAAAACGATACATTTATTATCATTTATCGGAAATGAATTACAACCTAAACTTACCTAACTTAAGAACACGTTATTAAAGGTGATTTCCGACAATTTAAAGTATTTCTATTGTTTTTACGAAGGTAAAATAAGGCAAAAATGAAAGTTTGAAAAAAATAGTCCAAAATCCATAATTACCAGCGAATATAATAAGCTCTGCAACTTAATCAATCAAACGTGAAGTGGTCAATATAGTAGGGTCTCCCAATCTGCTTTCAAAATATCTACACTATATCCACAAGCACAATTATCAGATAACACCATGATTAATTAAGAACCCACGCAATTCTTGGTAGAACTTCGTTAATAAAAATCTAAACTAACCACACCTAACCTTCGTATACGCAAGATGTACAACCATGCTGCCAGTGCATCAGACGTCCATCCACTGCCAACAAAAAAAAAAAAAAAAAAAAAAAACAGAGCCTGAATACTGCAATCGAACTATCAATTGAACTCCACTATCCAGCAACCAATCACAACAATATCCCATTGAAACCACTAACCCTTCTTTGACACCTGAAACACTTTGTCTTCCAATCTGCTTTCAAAATATCTCCACAAATGTCACACGCACAACTATCAGATAACACACCAAAGATTAATTAAGAACACACACAATTCTTCTTCTCTCAATCTAATAAACTCCACCTCACTTGTTCTACATCCTGCACACAAGACACGAGCCACTTTGATCGAAGTCATCCACACAAAAGACAGATCCTTCAATACTGCAATTGATCGACACCATGATTAATTAAGAACTCACGCAATTTGATTAATTAAGTACTCACGCAATTCTTCTTCCCTCAATCTAATAAACTCTACATCACTCGTTCTAAATACCATGCACAACACAGGATCCACTTCGATCGAAATCATCCACCAAAAGACAGATCCTTCAATACTGCAATTGATCGACCAATCGAACTACCCCAATCACAAAACCCCCCACTGAAACCGAGCCACCAATCATCACAACACCCACCCAATTCAACAGTTGAAATCATAATAAACTGCTAATCAAAAACAACAAAAAAAACATGTTCCCGTCATTTCAGACAAATAAAAAGCAAAACACTGTTTTCACCTTATAAAACCTCTCTATAATCAAGAGCCCTTATTTAAAAAACCGCGTAGTAGTCAAACTCCATAATTGTCAAAGTCTGCTTAACAGAATATGTGTGTGTGTGTGTGTGTGTGTCTGTGTGCGCGCGCACATGCATTTTTTTATGATTTTCTATTTCTTTTTATGCTGAAACTACATCTCTGTATTAGTTTCGTAATCCACCCAAGAGTAACTTTCTGTTTTTCTCAAGTACAGTATTTCATTTCTGCTGCTTTTATTCTTGATGGATGTACTGCTCTGATTTTTCCATTTTTCACTACTATATAAAAGTATGGGGAGAAGGGATCTCGATGACCGTACACCAAGTCGTACAGCAGCAACAACTCATTAATTTCTTCCCTGGGTAACTACAACCTTGCTTTAGATAAACACAAAAGACCTAAGAGCGTACTCCACCCTCTAGCTTGGAACGACAACGTACAAGACGCAAATCAAATTGAACATTAAACAACAACATGACTCGACAGACAGACATAAGTCTACTAATGCACTAATAATGTTATTTCTCTGTTTCAGGGTCATCACGTTATTGGCTGCATAGACGTATTGTAAATGTTTTATTGTAAATAATTTTTATGGATTTTTAATGTATTTGTATTTTAAATTATGATTAAAAGCCACCTCAATATATACATATCCCAATGAAGCCAATTGGCTTGTCGTCAGCACGACACCTCTGCCTGCTCAAGGTTTTTTCCATGGTTTCCCTTGAGTAATAAGACAATGTTGGGATGAGCCCTAAAAGAAATGGGCCACGGATCACTTCCCTTCCCCCACTCTTTCTCTTCCACTATCACAAAGAAATCGCTAATTTCTTAGATAATCCTATAATATGATAATAGGGGAAAATAAATATACTGTAAATTCACAGAGCTAATGACTTCAAAGCTGGGTACCTGGTTCTAATGAAGTGCACAGGTAGCAATATAAAACATGGGGGCATGAGATAGTTACTCTGCCTGTCATAATATATTCACTTCAATTAAATTCCTCAATTTAAAAAAAAAAAAATCTCGACAAAACGACGAGCTATGGCCTGTGTTCGGGCAGGAGGTGGACATTTTGAACAGTTCATCTAAGAACATGTAAACAAAATGCATTATAATTATTCCAACAAACAAACTTATTGGAGTGCATTATGATCATACTTGCAAGCCCTACTCAGAAACCAAGCATTTCTGGACCCATTCAGTTTTTCTTCTGTACATATGAGGATACCTCTGATTGAGTTTCTGGCTGATACGTAGCCTACATCTATTTTATCAGGAAATACATATCACTTGACGATATGTGTCAGAAGAAGAACAATTAAGTAGTTTAATATCAAAGACAGACATCTGTCGTCTCCATAGTTTTGATTTAGAGGCAGTTTTTTAATTCACAGTTTTCGTTGTATTATTTAACACAATTTATTTTATAAATGTAGTGTTAGAGTTTGCATATGGTTTCACTATAACTGGAAAAAGCATGAAAAATTGTATAAAAAACCACAGATATCTAAATTTAGATTGAGGTCAGATGTCCGTCTTTGATATTAAGCTACTCAATTGTTTGTATACATCTTAAGTGTGATTAGTGTAATATGTTACTATTCTGCGATGTATGCAATGGAGGGGGAAAGGAACTGGCCACCCTACCCCACTATCTCCTGGCTTAGTTGCCTCATGAGTGATGCCTTATTGGTGTCACTTATGAGGTTCAAACCTGTCTTCGGACAGTTGACTGAATAACAACAACATATGAGGAATCCATACATGAAATTTTGTACATTTTTTTATCTAGGCCACTTTCTCGTGAAACCTACCTGTGCATGAGAGGAATCAGAAAGTGGACTGAGAAGCTTCCCTCCCTCACTACGCTTCACTTGGCAGCTAGCTAGCTCTCATATCTCCACTATAAGTGTATTACTACAAGCTAAGGTGCACATTTTCATTTGGTTTCACGAGATAACAAATGACCTATACAATCAATCAATCAATCAATCAATCAAAGGACATTATGGAGCATGTCAATTTCACAAAACACTTCCACTCTGTTCTGTCTTTTGCTAGTTCCTCCCAGTTGGTAATTCCCATTTCCATGCATTCCTTCTGAATTTCATCTTTCCATCTACTTCAAGGTCTTCCCAGTGGCCTTCTGTTGTTAAAGATATTCATATATATTTGTTTTACGCTGCTGCAGCTATCCATACATATAACATGTCCTGCCTAATTTAATCTTCTGGTCAGTATTACATCTAAAATTGACAGTTGATTATTAAGTTTGTGAATATCATTATTATTATGTCGAATTTTCCACTTGTTTTCAAGTGGGTCAAACATTGGACCAAAAATTTTCCTCAACACTTTGTTTTCTAAAAACCATTAATTTGTGTTTTTCCTTTTTAGTTAACTCCATGTTTCCGATTCATATAATAATTAGTACAGGTTGGATTAGTGTTTTGTACAAAATGATTTTTAAATTGTTAAAAACCGGGAAGATAATAATTTGTGAACAGCATAAAAAGTTTTGTTTTTATCATGTAGTCTATTAAGTATTTCATGTTTTTTGTCATTAGAAATGTCTATCAAAACACCAAAATATTTGAAATGATTTACTGTTTCAAAAGTATAATTTTTTATTTTACGGCTACTTATTGGGAATCCTTTTTGTTTTAGTGATTACCATAAATTTTGTTTTACTCTCGTTAATATTTAATCGAATGTTTTGTGCTTTTTTCATTAATTCAATAAATACTCGTAGCTGTCTTATTTCAAGCTCATTTCTTCCTATTAATAATAAATCACAAGCATATGCAACAATTTTATGTTGTCCGTAAGTCTATTGTATTACCTTCTCTAATGCTATATTAAATAAGATTGGCGAGAGTCAGCTTGTTTTAATCCTGTTTGATTTACGAATTCTTCTAACATAATTCTATTTGTTACTACTTTGCTTACTGTATCTTACATACATATCTTACATAATCTGATTAATTTCAAATGGTTAAAAATAGTAATTTTAATAGTCGACCTCCTATCACATGTAATAGAATATAAGCACTTGAAACTAAACGTTTTTGCAAGTCAGTTATCTACTAGTCGCCATTCACGAAATGTTCTATAATGCAGACAATGGTAACAACCTACCAGTACTTATCCTAATAAAAAAAAATAATATAATTATAAACGATATAATGAACTATTTATGTCGTTATGTTTAATGAAATACGATCAGCCTACTTAAATCAGAAACTGGAAGAAAATGTTATGTATGCAAACACATACAAATCATGACCTAGATCTAGTTCATAAGATCTTCAATAGCTACCATTTTAATGCTACAAAAATTAACTCTAACAAAACAAAAGTTGCAAAATATTGTTTGCACTATATTCCATTAATCTACCAAATAAATAGTTTTCTATTGCCAATTCAAAATGTTAGGATCTCTAACAAAATTGAAAACTGTTTCCGAATTAGGTAACACTATATTAAACCAATCTAGCAACACTAGAATATAGACGACTCCTTTCGGTAACTATTATTTTCCCAGTGTAAACATAATCAGAATTATAAATAGGCCTACTTTTATGCAGTGAAAGCCATCATTTAATAGAACTACGGACAGATTCAGAAACAAAATTTGGGTCACTTGAATTTTCCAAGTTCCAGTTATAACATACTGTGCATGCTCAGTAAGCTTACTCAGTGCTTACTGAACATGATCAGAAGGCCTATGTTATAACTGGAACTTGGAAAATTCACATGGCCCAAATTTTGTTTCTGGGTCTGTAGGCTACATAGTCCACTTACACAGTAATTTCGATCACACACTGAAAACTTCACCTACAATTTTATTGGTCGCAAAGTTACTTTATAAATCCTTAGGTCTACAAGTAAACTAAAGGAGTCACTCTTTATTCTGCCATATCATAGGCTTAGAAGTATAGTACTAAAGGGGTCACTCTTTATTCTGCCATATCATCACAATTTCAGTGTTTAGTAACAATAACTTGCAACGTAAAACTAATAAGGTCTACACCATCTCTTTCATATCACGAATAGGTACCCAATTTTGCCCACTAAAAAATATTATTAAGTCCTAAGTTAGGTTATTTATCAAACATTTTTTGCAAAAATTTTGAAAATAGCCAAATAGCGCACACTCCCTTCTGGATTTCTGATATATAAATATGATAATCAGGCAATAGACAACCATAAGAATCGCATTGTACTTTCTCAGTATCAGGGATGTTGAAATTTACTCCATTTGTATTAGCCTATAGCCTATTTTTGGTCAAGGAAAACTTTCTGTTTTTTCAAAATACATGCTAACCTAATTCTCGTGACATGTTGCTTGAATGTAAAGAGGAAAGTTTGCAACAGTGTAAGACACATACACCTACTTACTACTCCACTTTTGTATTATATTTTTGGTCCAGAGAAAACATTCCCTTTTTGTGTTTTCAAAATACATGTTTATAAACAATGATGTTCTAGTCTCGCATCATGTTGCTTCAATGTAAAGGGTAAAGTTTGTTTGGGCTTAACCTGAATACCTGCTACTGTTACCAATTCCACTACTGTGCCTTCTTGCCACTGCTGCTGCTGTAAGTCATCCACTAATAATGCGCATCGACACCTCGTACAATACACAAAGCAATAAATGTTCAGCTTTTCCCAAAGTTTGCAGCAGTATAAATAAGACACTTAAATATTTATAATTATTTGAAAGACCTTGAATAAACGGAGACGCGAAATAGCGGATAAGTCCGTGTGCGCTATTATACCCAAAAATGCGAATTCAAATACGGAGCTACATAAAATTATCATGAATGTTGGTATATGATGAAGTAACTTACACTCCCACGAATATTGTCTACGTTTAGAATAATGCCAATTCAAGTTAACACAAATAAGATCAATGAAGTCAGTGTAGGCTATTAGAATTTACAATAAATTAATATTAATATAAAATTTATAAGTCTTTTCACAATCACATACCTGTTCTCCAATGCCACTGTACATACATCCCACAATATTATCCAGAAGAGCGATATCAAGCTTCTGGTTAAAATCCAGAAGTTTGGAGGCTTCTTCCGCAAGAGTCGCCATTCAGACTGAGAAACTGCAGACAGAATATACACATTACATTAAGAAACGGGATTTGTGCTACAAACATCACACTCCCATTACAGTAGACTACAGAATCTATGGTGCAATCATTGCCTCAACAACAATAACAAAGTTCACGTTAGGCCTACTCACTTTTACTTTTTCAGATCAGAAGCAGCTTAAACTCTGCCTGTTGGGTCGGCTGCGAACAATCATTCCTTTCCCATCCACTTATTTTCCTTCATAACAGAATAAACAATATCAAAAACAGACGACATAACCTGACAGATGCATGAAGGTTAAGACACCACTTTCGAAGCAATACACATAAACTGATTTATATAATTATAATGCCGTTACAGTTTAACGATAATAAACTGTTACTCACGATAAAAGTACTTTCTAATAAAGTATCTTTTGTTTAGTTTTGCCTAAAATCCTAATCCACACCCTCTTAACGAACTTTCCACCACTATTTTCACAGTGATTATGTTGTTATTCCTCCTCTTGTTTATCTTATATCACAAATAATAACATTAATATTAATACCTACAACAAAAAATACTTCAAATAATGTATTATCTTTACGTCATTCACAAGTAATTGTGTTTAAAACGCCGACAACACAACCGTTGCAAATATATTCCCATCTTCCCGCGCGGTATGCACTTCACCGCCACTCCTGCACGAGGTAGTCACTAACAAACAAAAATGGCGACTTCCGCATAAGGACCTAGTTAATGTAATATTGTATTTAATTGTGCTATTGCTGTAGTATTGTTTTGTAGTGTACAAAATTCTATAAATTACAATTTTATCAGACAACTCTCACTTGCTACTATACAAAAGGTTAGGCACCACAAAATCGGGACCTGTTCTTGTTATTAGAAATGGCGCATGCGTTCGCAAAAGCTACAGGTTGAGACTTTTCTATAGAACAAAAATTCTAAATCTGTAACAGAACCATTTGTATTTCTCTCTCAAACGTGCTAAATTATAATAACTATTCGTAAAGTTAACCCAACCTGAAGATTTTCGAAAATAATACAAGATGGCGGACCCAAGAACACCTCAAAGATATGCTATGCCTTTCATGATTGGACAACAAGATATTTCCCTTTACCAATGACAAAATAGCTATGCCACAAATTCATGTGACGCATATCTGACGTCATCCATACACGTGTCCACAGAAATATACATGGTCTTATCCCAAATGCTTCCATGATTTTAGACTATGTAACAGCAATACAATTTTTTACATAAATACTTATAAGACATGGCATTTTGGGTTTAGAACCAGTTAAAAAATCATGCTATGAATTTGCACTTATCAGGGATTATTTTCCATAGTAGGCCTACTGCAAAAAAAATGCTTTGTTTACAAACAATATATTGGAAAAATTATGCTCTTGAGAGAAGTTTTGATTGACATATTTAATTACTTAAGCCTGTAATTATATCAACACATACAATTAAAAAAGAAAACATAAATTAGGTTGTAATCATATATGCTGCAGTATTGTATCACTAAGAATGATGGTTCTTTCTAAAATACAACCCTGACATTTCACTACATACTCAAATTGTACACAAATGGAAGAACATTGGAAAATCATAATTACCTCTTAACATTCAATGAAGATAATTTAAAGATCTTGAAAACTCAATATTCTACCGCAAGAGCCTGGTCATATTTTTCAGGAATTTTATTACTAATTATACAAATTAACTTACACTTATTAGATGATTTAAAGAGTACCGGTAGTTAATTTAAAAAAAAAAAACTTGAGCTACTGGTTACTAGCATTTATCAGTTCAGTAATATCTAGATAGCTTATGTTGTTGTTTAGTCAACTGTCTGAAGACAGGTCTGGACCTCACAAAGATATCAACAAGACACCTTTTATGAGAACTAAGCCAGGAGGTAATGGAGTAGTATGATCAGTTCCTGCCTCCCTATAGTGTATGAAGATTAGTTAATTAGACATTTTTATTACTATTGTCCCATTAATAAAATGGACAATGGAACATTGTGTTTAATTTCATAAATCATACTAGGCCCATCTAATAACCATTGCAAATTAATAAATAATCTATCATCATCATCAGTAGCTCTACAACTCATTGCTGAGTCTTGGCTTCCTCAAGGACTCGTCTCCAGCCATCGCGATCCAAAGCTACCATCCTCCAATTTCTCACCCCAAGAGCTCTGGCATCACCATCCACTCCATCAATCCATCTCGATCTCGGCCTTCCTTTCCTTCTTGTCCCATCCGGCTGTGTTAGCATTACTCTCTTTGGGATCTCTGCCTCGTCCTTCCTTATCAGGTGTCCTGCCCATCTTAGCCTGGTTAACATTATGTATTTAGAGACTTCCACATCTTCATAAAGAGAATACAATTCTTGGTTATACCTTTTCCTCCTCACACCCCTGTCACACATTGGGCCACAAACTCTGCGCAATATTTTTCTTTCAAAACACTGGAGAATTTGTTCATTATTTTTGTTCATAGTCCACGTTTCACAGGCATACAGTAGTACTGGTCTTATGAGGGTCTTATATAACGAGACCTTCACAGAGCTTGATAATATGTTACTCTTCATGTGTTGAATCAGACCAAAATAACATCTATTGGCCATCTTGACCCGTTGTTTGATTTCTTGCGTAACATCATTGTTCATTTGGACTATGGACCCCAAGTAAGTGAACTGGTGACTAATTCAAAGGTATATTCTCCTATTTTTACATCAGTTCTGTTAAAATAACTACTGTCAGATGTCATGTATTTAGTTTTCTTTTCATTAACAGATAAACCCATTTTCTTGGCATTTCTTTCGAGTGCAAGGAAAGCTTCTGACATTGCGGAAAAGGATCTGCCAATTATATCTAAATCGTCAGCATATCCAAGTAATTGTACTGACTTGGTAAATATGGTGTGGTCTCTCTGTATCTCAGCGTCTTTAACAACTTTTTCCAAGGCTATGTTGAAGAGGAGACATGAAAGACCATCTCCTTATCGTAATCCGTTATTACATTTGAAGTCCATACTCTTGTCATTTTGGATCTTAACCTTACAACATGCTCCTTCTAATGTCATTCTGGTCAGCCGAATCAACTTAAGGGGTAATCCAAATTCTAGCATAGCTATATATAGTTGTTCTCTCTTAATACTATCATATGCAGCTCTAAAATCTACGAATAGATGGTAGGTGTTTGTTTTATATTCGTTGGTTTTTTCTAACATCTGTCTGATGGTGAATATTTGGTCTATTGTTGATTTCTTATTCCTAAAACCACTTTGATATTGTCCGAGTTCTTTTTCAACAAAGGGTAATAATTTTATACGAATTATAGCTGAGAGTAGTTTATATGCGATATTTAAAATACATATTCCACGGTAGTTTGAACACACTAGTGGGTCACCTTTCTTAAATAGTGGACAGATCATTCCTCTTTTCCATTCATCAGGCATTCTTTCTTCTTCCAATAAATAATCTATACTAATAATAAATCTGTAGTCGAAATTTTTCTGGTAATTTTCGATTTTCCAAAAATAATTGGTCCTAACATATATAATTAACCACCCTGAAACCGAAAATCGCTTTTTTGAAATTTTTGTTTGTATGTCTGTCTGTCTGTCTGTCTGTTTGTTACCTTTTCACGCGATAATGGCTGAACCGATTTCGATGAAAATTGGAATATAAATTAAGTTCGTTGTAACTTAGATTTTAGGCTATATGGCATTCAAAATACATTATTTAAAAGGGGGGTTATAAGGGGGTCTGAATTAAATAAATCGAAATATCTCGCTTATTATTGATTTTTGTGAAAAATGCTACATAACAAAAATTTCTTTAAAAATCATTTCCGATAAGTTTTATTCTTTGAAAAATTTTGATAGGACTGATATTTAATGAGATAAATGAGTTTCAAAATTAAAATAACTGCCATCTAAGGCCGTGTAATGAAATAAACAAATGACTTCGTCTATAAGGAGCCTTGGTCAACAACAATCGAAAGCTATTAATCATAGCCTACAGAGAATGTTTCTGTGTTTGTATGAAGTAATATCGGAAGCTAAATTAACCGATTTGTGTAATTAATTATTATTTCACCATTGGAAAGTGTAGTTTCTCTATATGGACATAATGCTATAATGTTATTACAGTAACTTCGGAGTGAATTGAGGACAGGTAAGATTAAAATAGCTTCTTATGCACAAACAACTTGATAGGCTATTCTGTGTATTCGTTTCCTGTATTTCTTAAAATAATGTTTATCTCAGAGAATTAACGAACCACAAGAGTGTATTGATTTAGTATGCAGTAATAATATGTTAGCTTAGCATTCCGTTATTTTATAATCCAAATTTTAACTATGCTCAATTGAATCGTGTTAAAATACATCAAATACATATGCATTAAATGCAATGCAAAAAAATTGGGTAATGAGCCAAGCAGATTATGTTGCGCTGTTGTAAAATAAAATTTGTTCCTCCTGAAATTCAAGAGCCCCCATAACAAATTAAAAACTTACTTATCTGTGTGTACATCCGTTATCACCACATTTTTTATATAATATAATATAATATAATATAATATAATATAATATAATATAATATAATATAATTTAAGTTATTTGAAGGGTTCAGAACCATAGTGGCCCAAGCGCTATTTACTGAATACGTAGAAAACAAGGGTTAAAATTAAGTTATTATCATAATTCAATGGAAACATATAGCAAGTAAAATAAAGCATACACATTAAATCTAAATGATATGTCAGTTTTCATTAAAGTATGGATGCATGTAATAAAAATTAAGAAACATGTTAAAGGAATTGTCATTGCACCAAATGAGTGGTCTCTGGACCAAAATGATTGCATTTTAATTATTTAAATACAATTTAAATTAAGTAACATATTAAACGATTTATCCTTCTATCAAACACGAATCTTCCCTGGGTCAAATGTCCTATTTTAATTATGTAATTACTTTATATTTATTTCTAACTGGTGCAGCGGAGCACACGGGTACGGCTAGTTTAGTTAATAAACATAATAAGCTTAGGCTATATCACTCTAAAAACTAAAATTTACTTTTTTGGCTTATTGTAATTCTTTACTTTAACTGACGGCGCATTTATTCGACAAAATTTATTCAGAATTTCTTGAGTTGATTTGTGGAATATGTACAAACTACTGAAATTGAGCAGCAGCAATAATAAATAACTGTAGAGTCTGATTTCCTGTCAAATTAAGGAGTTCTGAATAAATTTTATTGAGAAACCACATCATCAATCAGCTAAAGTAAATACCGATAACTACAATAATAATAATAATAATAATAATAATAATAATAATAATAATAATAATAATAATAATAATAACCCATTTTAAGCCACTTGTGTAGACCAATTTAACAAGTGTCATGTTCACTTCGAAGCTTCCTTGGACATTGGTCAAGCTCGAAGTCAAAAGTACATAGGTATATATTATATATTCATAAATTATTTATCTAGATACAGTATATTATATCTCCCAAGGATTTGCCTTTTTTTTTTACATAGGATGAAGAGATATATTAAGACGAGCTGCAATACTCGATATATCACCTGAATGTAATAGCACAAAATTTCAATATGAAAATTTCCCCAAACAAAACAAAAATTATGGCATTCCAAGGACAGCCAGTTAGGAGTAAAATTTGCAATGGAACCCATACGTTATAATAGATAAACTCATTTAAATATTTAGGTTATAATTTGACATATTTACCTGTTACTGATATATCTGAAAATATTCAATGGAGCCTTAAGAACCATCAACCAGGTTTTCACAACTACGAAAACCCAAAAACATACCAGGTTAAAAGCTTATAAAGTTCTAGCAAGACCTGTCCTCATGTATGGTAGTGAGGCCTGGACTGTCCGAAACTCAGATGCTCAACGCCTAACAACTACGGAAATAAGATTTCTAAGGAGGACTGCCGGCTACAGCTTGCTTGACCACAAAAGGAATGAACTAATTACAAAAGAATTGAAAATTACACCTATTTATGAACATCTCAACCACTATAGACAAAAATAGCTTAACCATGTCAATAGGATGGACCGTTCCAGACTCCCAAGACAAATTCTCCACTATATGGAAGACAATCTTTGGGACGCCCCCTGAATAGATGGACGGAGACCGTAACAGGCCACTAGGCCTAATACCTGCAAGGACGATTGTGATGAAGAGATATATGAAATGAGCAGCTCAGTATCGTCTCAGACTCATATTTTTCGAAGCAATTAATTGTTATGTACAGAATTATTTTTACTTTTATTTGCGATGATGAGCAGATGTAAAAGACCAGATGATGTAATAATAAATTTTCACTCGTGAGTGAACAACTGAAGGAGGATGCTGAAGGATTAGAATGAAAAGGGAATTGAATAACAACGTGTAATATAAATGTAAACGTGTAAACACCAAAATAGTTGTAACATGTATATTACTTTTAAACACCGATTTTCGAAACATAAAATAGTATTGGAAATAATTTCAATATACAATTTACCTATTTTATGTAAATTTGTGCACTAATTACGTGCAACTACATAATGAAGTCAAATATCTCAATTTTGCAATTATGGCCAGATCCCTTCTGTATGCGCGTTAAAACTCCAAGAAAGTGTGGACTGAGAACACCTCAAACTTTGTGTCGTCTTATCAAGCAGAACAGAATGGGATTACTACCCTGGGAAGCCAGAATAAAAATGATACCTGGCTCTTCTCCTAAGTGAATCCCACAGCCAATGTGTTATTGTGTGTAGTAATTTTATTCGTAATACTACATGAATTCGTTTTGTCTCAGTGAAACTTACAGCACAGTCCATATAGGCCAGTTTCTGTCAGATGCTTTTCCAATTCACTGCAGGCTAAAGCAAGGAGATGCATCATCACCTTTAGTTTTTAATTTGGTCTAGAATATGCCGAATATGCCATTAAGAAAGTCCAGGATAACAGAGAGGGTGAAATTGAGTGGGTTACATCAGTTGCTTGCCTATGCAGATGACGTGAATATGTTACGAGAAAATCCACACACTATTAGGGAAAATACGGGAATTTTACTTGAAACAAGTAAGGAGATAGGTTTGAAAATAAATACCGAAAAGATAAAGTATATGATTATGCCTCGTGACCAGAACATAGTACGGAATGGAAGTATAAAAATTGGAAATTTATCCTTTGAAGAGGTGGAATAATTCAAATATCTTGCAGCAACAATAACAAATATAAATGACACTCGGAAGGAAATTAAACGTAGAATAATATAGGAAATGCGTGTTATAGTTTGGTTGAGAAACTTTTGTCATCCAGTCTGCTCTCAAAAAACTGAAAGTTAGAATTTATAAAACAGTTATGTCAGGTGGTTATAAATAAACTGTGTTCAGCATTGTATAGCACGGACTGTAATGATCGTAGGAGTGTGGAACCTCGTAGATATGCTAATTAAGCAATACGCTCGCGAATTATGAAAAAAAAATTAGTTCCAAGTCTTGCCACCAGGTGAAAATGTGGCGCTGTAAACAGGCAGAATGTGGTATGGGCGGGAAAGATCAAACACATGATAACGGTGGTTCTGGCACGTTTATTAGGAACTATGGTTACAAACACTATTCAACATAGTCTCCCACCTCAGCAACATGTTGCATCCATAACACGGCATACTTGACAGTTGCTCGCAGCATATTTGGTGAAATCAAATGAGATTAATAGACACGATCTTTCAAATATCCCCACAACCAGAAGTCACATGGATTTAGGTCGGGAGATCTTGAAGGTCACGCATCTGGAAATTTCCTAGAGATGATGAATATTTTTTGTCCAAATTCTTCAAATTTTAATCATAACTATCCTTAAGACTTTCACATCACACACTGCATGCAATTAACTATTCGCACTGTACACCAATCTCAGCAACTTTATTGGATGAACAACCTTCTCCTCTCTATATCAACCCTCTTTGGTTAGCATATTTTCCTTAATTTTTGCTAAAGTGATAGTGGAAAATGTCTTACCTTTTCCAAATTCTCCAAAAATCATTAATATGTCCACGGGATAATGTGCACCCTTTATGAAATTATTCAGATGGTAGCCAAAAGTGCAACCTGGAGCATGATGGCTGAAGATGTCTCCATTCCTTCTTCTCAATTCTCTTTGTATAAACAGTGAGTGTATTCCGAATCTCAGCGCTGAGCAATCTGATGGCATCACGGTGTTCCGAATTTCACCGATGGCGTCACTGATGCTCCACCGGTGTCATCAGCTTGCAGAAGTGGTGGCAGTCTCCATCAGCAGCCATCAGTGAATCTGATTGGTTCTTGTACAGGACAGGAATTAGCAGACAAATGACATCGTGCACTGTTGTGTCATGGCGGTGTGTTCTGCTGTATTGTTTGTAATGAGCACAACGTAAAAACAATATGTTAATGGCTTATGAGCGAACATGTCAACGGACCAGTTATTACTACCAACCGGTTCAGGAAATAAATTGTTTATGCTCTCTTTTCTTTGAACGGGATGGCAGTATGGAAATTTCGCAAAATTTTGCTAGCGTAGCACAGACAACAACTTATACAGTCGCCATGACAGCCATCGATCCTTACAGCAGTTTTGTTCCTATTTCGCTGCAGCGTGACGTCATTGTTGTCCACCAGTCCGGTGAGATTCGGAATACGCTGCGTGTGAGATTGTACAGTTTCCCTTAGAACTATTTTTCTTCACTGGATGATTTTCATGTTTAGCAATAATTCTATTTAAGTGAAAATGAAGCTTACTAAGCATCTACAGTATGTTATAACTACAACTTGGAAAATTCAGACTGAATATGCGCGTACTCTATGTTGTAACTAGAACTTGGAAAATTCAGGTCGCCCAAAGTTTGTTTCTGGGTCTGTACAACTTAACAAGTCACATTTTTACGGAGACAGAACAGAGAAGAATGGATGGCAACTTCTGCCCCTGCCAAATATATCCAATTTATTTTTTTTATATAGTTTCTTTAACTTCCAGGTCATTTTTACATCTGTCGACTATTTGGAGCAGTACTTTGTCGTTGATACATTGGATTGCTGCCATCTATCAGCCAGTCTGCTCACCCTCATGCCATCTAGTGGCCAGCCCACTAGGGACTGAGATCTTGCAAACCATAATCTATATATTTTGTAAAAGAAATGAGAACCAATCCGACATTTAGTTTTTTTTTTTCTTTTTTAATAACTAGATACTTACTGTCAGTTATGTAATGATTAGGGAATGGATTTCTAGGTGCTAATAAGGAGAGATTTGGGACTTTATAAAATCAAATTTAGGGCTTTTAGGAGTTTATATGAAATTAACAATTAATAATTTTAATTTTTAGTAAATAGTCCATTTTAGGCGGAATGTATTATAAAGAACTGAAGACTCAAATCCTTTCAGTGAGACAGACTGACTGCTGATGATGTTTCATTTCGCATAACAGGAGTGCATTGACGCGAAAAGTAATTTGTAAGCTCTTACTGTAACTAACCTGAACAACCTATCACCTCTCGTATGCTAGATGGACTTTTTCAAAAGAACTTCGGTCCCAGGAAATTTGGTAAAATCTTATTTTCTCTTCTTGTAAGACCAATAGGGAATGAATTTGCTAAACCAGTGTTTGTTTGTAAGAAATTTTTTCGCGTTTTAAATAGCATATATATATATATATATATATATATATATAGTCCTGCACCGTGGCATCACGGTCTAAGGCATCCCGCCTAGGACTCGCGTTACGGAATGCGCGCTGGTTCGAGTCCTCATGGGGGAAGAAATTTTCTCATGAAATTTCGGCCAGTGTATGGGACCGGTGCCTACCCAGCATCGTGATGCACTTGGGGAGCTACGATAGGTAGCGAAATCCGGTTGCAAATACCAACTATAACGGCTGTGAGGATCATCGTACTAACCACACGATACCTCCATTCTGGTTGGATGATCGTCCACCTCTGCTTCGGCATGTGGGCGAGGCCAGCAGCCGGCTGGTCGGTCTAGGCCCTTCACGGGCTGTGCACCACGGATTATATTATTTTTTTTTTATTGGGGGGGGGGGAGTATTTTTGCATTCTTAGTACTGGTATTCTTATTTTATGCAAATACTAAAAAAGGGTTTTCAAGTATTTGTAGGAGTTTATGATTCATTTAGGCGTTTTAGGTCCTACAGAATTTTAAAAGGGAATCCTTGTACATGAAACGTAAAGATATCTGAATAACATAATCTAGGATGTAGCTAACAAAATAGGTACAGAACTAGAAATCTGTTCCCTAGTAATGATCGAGGAAACAACTAAAATCCCGATCAGAACCTCCTGCATATAAGTCCAGTGTTCTACCAATGTAGCAATGTACTACTCTGAAATTTACCTTGTTTGGCTTTATGAAGTGATAAGAGATCATCACTTGGAGACCAATGAAGATGGATTTCACATTGTCGTCTTCAATATACTAGAATGAATTTCTACAACAGTTTTTTCTAACTCCTGGAATGGTAGCAAAAATGCCTTGATCAGGATATGAGTGTTTGTTGTCTCTTTGCTTTTGATATGATGCTGATACATATTTAAGAATACACTAGATAAAGAAAAATTCGAGGACAAGCACTGTATCACGTTCAGTGGCGTAGCGTCAATGTAAGCTAAAAAGCTCAGCTTCCACAGTTAATAATAATTTCATAATGAACCTGCAGGTTATGGACAAAATTATTTATTAATTTTAATAGAATTTATATTTACGCATTAAATATTGTGATGCGGCAGCTCAGGATGATTTGTGATGCAGCAGTAAACAAGAAGCCTGCACACACCAGCTTCCAAGCAGACTGGTTTCTTACACTCATTCTTCTGTGTAACCCACCCCGCAGATTTTCCATCCCTTTCTAACTAAACTATCCTGGTCGCAAGGCTATCAAGAAGCTAGCTTTGACATTGAAAATAAGTAGTTTCCGAGTTATCCCTTTTCGTCAGTTGTGTTCAGTTGAAGTGTTAGTGTGCATTGTGGCTGATATAATAAATAATGAATGAAATAACAGTTGCTAACACCAATTTACTTGAATTTTTAGGACAATTCTATTATCAAGACTGACTTACGAACAAAAGTGTGATTTAAAAAACAAATGACCAACTCCTTGCTGTCAATGAAGGACACAACCAAAAGACAGACGCATACTTACGTAATGATACTAATACTGTATCTATTGACCATTAATATTGTGATTCCTCTATGACAGGGAGTGAGCTAATGTTATACGTTAGCACCTATTTGTCTATTTGTTAGAGATATGTGTAAACCGTGAAATCATATTTTACTACGTACCATTTGAGGTCATGCCTTATTGGTGTTACTTACGAGGCTCCAACCAATCTTCGACTGCTGACTTGACATTGACTACTATTTATTTTAAGACTATATTTTTGTAATACGTTTTCTCATATTGCATGAAAGACAACATGAATTAGCTTCCCCTGCTCAAAATTTCATGCTACGCCACTGATCATGTTACCCTTTGATGAAAATTAAAAGTACTTTTCTACGATAATTTATATAAATATTCAGTCTTGCATATTTTTTTACAGAATAAGGCATTTAAATGTTGCAT
The DNA here is from genome assembly GCF_040183065.1 of Periplaneta americana. Taxonomy (NCBI): domain Eukaryota; kingdom Metazoa; phylum Arthropoda; class Insecta; order Blattodea; family Blattidae; genus Periplaneta; species Periplaneta americana. The sequence goes on from NC_091119.1 coordinate 32,587,942, forward strand.
AATATTGCAACACACTAAATACACTCAGATGATGTCTGTTCATTAGTAAGGGGTTTTTCAGTTCATATACTTGGATAAGTGGTTGTCATTTTGGATTATGAAGCAAGAGGACATGGGTTCAATTCCACATGATGGTTTTTATTTTAACCAGATACGAACGAAATTAAATATTTTTTTATATAATTTCATTTCAAAATTACTGGTATTACAATAATTTGATTTGGTCCAACTTAAAACTCAATTTTACGTTTGTGCATTCACATGGGTTTTTCTGAAATAAAGTGATTTATATCCAGCAAACCAAACGAGATGCTGGTGGTAGTGGTTGTTGTTGTAATCATTACTTGAAAATTTTACAAGACGAAAATAAAAACAGAAAAGAAAATGCCTTACAATTTGAATTAAAATGAATAAATGAGAAACTACTGAAAGCAGATACACTATTACCATATCCACAGCTTTAGTTCATATTTCTGAGAAGAAATACCGAAGTTTTGGAATTTATACAAATTGAAAAGTGTTTTTTTCTCTACAGAATCACATGATGGGGGGGGGGGGGTCTTCCAATTTTCGACCCAGCATGAAATAATAAATAACAGTTTTATCACTAGGGAACGGAATTTGGAGCAGTAAAAGCTAGTATTGGCATCTACACAGCCGTTTGTTTACAACCCTTTATAACAAGTCCTCCCCTCCAGGACATACTCGCAGATCTACTCAGGTGAACGGGACAGTTGTCGCATAAGAACGTCAACATGCAGGTTTGCAGTTCAGAGTAGTGAAGTGCAGGTACAATGCCGAAAGTGAAACCAACTAACAATACAAAATTGAAAGACTAGCCTATATTTGTAAAAGCTCCAGATCGAGTATCAAAATTCAGGAAACAATTCCCTAAATTGTAGCTTCCCCCATGGGGATGGGGGTCATGGTTAGAAGCTTGCAATTATTACGCACATCATCTCCAATCTGTGAAGAAAGTGGTCCAGTCTTTCGACCCCGATGACGCCGCTGTGATTCAAATATGTCAGGAACGGCTAAATGATAGCAAATCGAAAAAGAAGTCGTGGATATTAAGTCAAATTTTTTATATTTACCGGATGCCATTATTCGATTAGAAAAGTCAGGAGTAGAACAAGTTGAGCAAATAAATATTATGAGGACTACTGTAAATAAACTGAGTGCAGTAGAAAGTGAAGTAGGAAAACGTGTTGGTGAAAAAATGAACAGAGTTTTGATTAAAAATGATGGGTACAGTATTCTTAGCCGGATTTTAGATGTACTAACAAAGACGTGTCCCAATGACATCACTCAACATCTCAATTTAATTGACGCATCTTGTTTCAAGTACTCTCCAATTGTCTCTGCAGATGTAGAGTGGAGTTTTTCCATGTTAAAAAATTTCCTTCCTTGCAACAGAGCAAAGTTGTATTTTGAAAATTTGAAAATGATATTTACAATTTATTATAACAAGGCACAGCAGGAATAATTGTTTCATCGACAAAACATAGCATAAATTGAAAATGCCATTTCGTTTGGTTCTACATTTTGTTCAACATTTAATGATACTGCATTAGGCTATATTGTAAATATTGTAGTGTATTGCATATATTGTAATATACGTTGTATACATATTATCATATTTTATAATATTGTAAATAAAAGTTTTAATTTAACACGCTCCTGACAGAAAAACACACATATTCAGAGGCGAGTTCCATACAGAAGACAACTGTCTATCAGCCATCAATGTTTCCACTGACATGCGAGGACGCAGAGATTGATATTTAATTATGTATATTTGTAACGTTTATTGGTGTCTGTGTGTTGCCAAGAAAAACATATGTAGTTCAAAATGAAATGCAGATTATGTATGTAGGCCACTATATGTCATTAAACTATAACATTTGTTTATTCTGAAATACGTTTACACAACATTGCGTGTAAGTTTGTATGAAGTGGACTGTACTCGTCCATGCAGCTCGCTTGACAGTCACTAAGCTACGAATATCTATACTACGTTTCACCATTTGTTATAATACTCCAAATCCCTTCCCCTGCTTATCACAATGATGATAGAGTAAGTTTCTAATACATAAACTAACTTAAATGTAATTAAACTCCTGTTTTGAGACAAAAACAACAGAGAGAGAGAGAGAGAATAAAATTATAAGAAGAGTTAAACTTTTGTTTCTTAAAAATATTACTTTGTATAATTAAGATGCCATACTACCGAAATAGATCAAATTAATTAAAGAACACAGTCAAAATTGTGTATAGGATTCATTCTGGTAAGAACTCTATTTGAAGTAAGGTATGGAGAAGGTTCAACTGATAGCAGGAAAGCTTTAATTCACATTCATTTATATAATATTTGTTTATGCATTCACATTGTTCCTCATTTCAAACACATACTTATCAGCATTAACATACGAAAATAAATTTGACGATCATGAGATATACCATTTACAACAGATGCTAACAGCTTGACTATAAATTCATACTGTCGATATAATCATATCGTTTGCATAGACAAAGCGAATATGTTCTAAGGCTCAAAGGTCATTTTGAAGTTCTGTATTCTTTGCCAGGAATAAGAGGCTTGTGGTTAAACATGGAAAGTGCCATTGTGAAAATAGTCACAGTAATTTTTCCAATCTGTGCAAAATATCTTTTGCTGAAGATTGAAACATTTGATATTACAGTAGTTTACTTTCATAAAGAATATTTACAATGGTCTTATGCTTCAATCTCGTAACATTTTAACTTTTCTTTACCAGGCATTTGAATATGGCACAAGATTCCATGCCCTGGGTTTATATGGTGACAGTACAACCTACGTATTTCATACCAGTAATACAATCATAGGTTTCATCTACATTTTATAATAGAAGTGATGCTATTAAAGGAGGTTAAAAATTTTTTTGCTATATAAATGTATCACGCACTTCCATACTTGTATGAAAACAATGACTACAGAAGAAAATGTTAATATCTCAATTTAAATATATCTGGCATCAGAAACGCAGAATATGCAATTAAGGGGGAAGATAATTATCTACATATTAAAAAAAGTTTGTACGATTTCACCATACTACCCACGATCTTGCAAGCTCAATGGAAACATAGGCCTGTGCAGTCATTCTGGTAATATAAGAAAGACAATCCATTGTTTAAAAAAATGGCAGAGTAACTAATTTATTATTTAACTGTTAAAGTCATATATAAGTTAATAATAAAGTACAAAACAAAATTAAGCATCCCATTATGGTGTTTACCACAGATACTGTGTTATCACCAAAACCCAATACAGTAAAAAACATTACAGGTTACTGGCAACACAATGGGGGGAATGAAGTGGGATGTTTCAGTCTTTCACAAACTAACACGCGTATTTTAGCTACTAGTGCACTTTTCAATGGTCATTCATGAATAAATATTTTTTAAAAGTTATGTCATTAAATATTGCTATATTAAATGGTTCTCAAACTTTTGACAAAATGATTCCAGAACAGATCTTTGCTTTTACATTTTTCACGACTTTCTGTAATGACAGAAATTTATAAACTTTAAATTGTGCCTGAATCAATTAGAAAGTGCCATAATCCAGCGAAATTCAGTGAAGAGGCAAAATAGTATAATCAATGCTATGAATCACACTGCAGTCTTGAAAATCCTTACACTAAACAAGACTGCACTGTGGCAAATATTAAGGGCCAAATACCCTTTGAGTATGGTTCATCAACGAAGCACAGAGAAGTGCCTTTATCCTTCATCACATGAATTTTTCTTCTGCTGTGCCTTAGCATTCAATAAGCATGAATTATACGAGGGGGATCCAGAAAATAATGACCGTTCGCGCATACCCGCCGCGCAGCTGACTCCCCTTCCTTGTTTGAAGGTCAACTGGCTTTCTTAACATGTGTTCTCATAATGTTGTGAGTACTGGTTGCAACAAGTCGCCATTGTGCATTTTGTGTTACTTCAAAATGAACGACGTGATTGATAATCCCGCCGACTGTGAGGTGAGGAGTGTGATTCGATTTTTGAATTCCCGACATTTGAAACCTGCAGAAATTTACCGGCAATTGAAAGAAGTGTATGGTGATACTGTAATGAATGAAAGAAATGTGAGAAAATGGTGCGAAATGTTCAACAATGGGCGAACAAATGTCCACGATGAAACTCGACCCGGACGCCCATCACTCATCACAGAAGACCTGAAGACTAAAGTGAACAACAGAATCTTGCAAGACAGGCGCACATCACTCAACGAATTGCATATTGCCTTTCCTGACATTTCTCGTTCTTTGCTTGGTGAAATTGTGTCGCAACATCTTGGCTACCACAAAATCTGTGCCCACCCGCACACTGCTGCTTCAACTCGAGAATTGCTGGATCAATTCGGTTGGGAAATCTTTGATCATCCGCCCTATAGTCCAGTCCTTGCTCCTAGTGATTTTCACCTTTTCACTAAGCTGAAAGACTTTCTGGGTGGTACGCGTTTAGGAAGTGATGAAGAATTGAAGAAGACAGTGAACACCTGGCTTAATGAACTGGCGGCAGAGGAGTATAACACGGGAATTCTAAAGCTAGTGAACAGATACGACAAATGTTTAAATGTAGGTGGTGATTATGAAGAGAAGTAAAGGAAGCTTCAGTTATGTAACAGACTCTGTTTTTTCAAATAAATATATATTTTTTTTTAATTATTACAGCAAAACGGTCGTTATTTCCTGGTTCCCCCTTGTATTACGAATTTAAAATTGATAAGTTTCAATAAAGATGACTGAAGTACATTTTATATTAATATTGATCCACAAATATTAGCTAACATAGGTATTTATTCCTAAAATGTGACTATATACTCTTAAAGGTGTAATACATCTCATATACATTTTATATTGATAATCTATTTTTTTTATGAAGTATGAAAGATTGTCCATTGAAGTGTATCAACTTTTGACACAGCTATAAAATATGTACGAAGATTTTCTAGCCTTTCATTCAATTCTTTAAAAAAAATATATCAAACTAATAACTGAAATGCTTATAAAAGTATAACAATTATTCTTACAAAACATCTCATATGAATTAGATTTCTTGAATAGATACATGACACTATCTTGTCAAAAATAATTTCATTCAAATTTATCTCGGTACTTACTCATACAGCAGATGTACAATACTGCTATGAAAGCACGTTCATCCATCCCTCCCCCACTTCTATTTTCTCAACACACACTTTTAAAATAATTTTATTTATTTAATTCGCATTCTTTTCTGTTCACAGGCCGTACTACATACCTTGTTACTAATGCTTTCATATTATATAGTTACGAAATAATCGCATTTGTCACATAAAGTTTGCATTCTAGAATATAATGCACAATTTCCATATGCAATATAAACTTTTATATTTCCCACAATACAACATACTATAATTACAAATTTATTAGCAGTAATTACTTTATACAATAATTAGCTTAAAATATTCCAGAACCACAGACAGGGTGTATCACTTCAATTCTGCGTTAAATGGTGTTCTATAGTCAATTTACATTACTAAAACACACAAATTGTACTAATTCTAATGGATATTGATATCAAATGCTTCATAAAATTCATAGCATGCAATAAAGCTGCGTAAAAATAATCACAGAGAGGAACGCAATTTCTAGGGAAATTGGCAAGACACATTTGTATGTGACCAATCTATTTCCAGCATTTAAAGTTGGGATGCGGAGGGAAAATGAATTCCTATTGCAACCTCTCAACAAAATCAAATCTGACATATCAGAATAAGCAAAAACATGAACTTCTGTTGATATTCATGTTAAATTGTGGAACATTGAATACAAGGTGGGTCAAAAGTCGCTTTCTCCAATATTCGTTCTTAGATTTTATACTTGTACATATATACAGATCTAATAACTTGAATAAACGAATAGCTGGTGTAAAAAGTGGTGGGTTGACAACCATGTTCGTGCGTCAACTGTTTTTCCGATGTCATGTCTTAAAAACAGCCCTCGTTTTGCTGAAATGCAATTAATATGACAACAGGATGGATCACCACCTCATTTTGGTGTAGGAGTGAGGGACTTCTTGAACCAGCAATTCAATGATTGGATTGGCCATCGTGACACAACAGAATGGCCTCCCAGATCATATGACCATGTGATTTTTTGCTGTGGGGTATCTGAAAAATTATGTCTTTGCTCAGAAACAGAACGATCTGCATCAGCTACGACAGATGATCGAACAGTCATTCGTGAAAATCGACGAAAATCGTGAGTTATGTGCTGTCATCTGTATACAGTATCATTGTCTAAATGTTGTGAATTGTGTATTAAGAAACAGGGCCTCCATTTTGAATAAAATCTTTAAAGGAATATATAGTCTAATGTAAATTGAATGTAATTAAATGTAAGGAAGTGTTTGGGGAAAGTGACTTTTGACCCACTTTGTAATACAATGAAATATTTAAACTATTTTCCTTATTTTCCAACGATTTTTAAAATTACAACAAATTCCACAATTTGGGACATCTGGCCGAAATCTACGGCTGACCACTAGGATCCAGAATACAAAGCAGATGTTAAAAATACAATATGATTGTGGAGAGAATACGGAACAATGATAAATTTAAAAATAAAGTACAATTTGATTTCGGAGAAACATGAGATGAAAATACATTGAAGAGTAATGAAATGAAGTGAAAAAAAAAATTACATAGTATTATACAAGTGATTGTGTAAAATGGATAATGAATCTCTCAATACCATTAGACAAATTTTGTTAATGTCCTCATTAGAAAATTTAAGAGAAATGAGAATGGTTTTGGTTAACCTAAATGAAGTTCCCCTAGCGCCAAAAAGAAGTCCTTTCACTTCCCATGTATTAATATTCATTTTGTATCCCTCACTGAAGTGAGTAAATAGACTTCTTTTCATCGTTAATGTTATTGGCTTGTTGATCATCCTTCTCAAAACGGACAGTGGGGTCAAGAATGAGGCTTCTTTGATTCCAGCGATCGATGGCTATAACATTTAAGTTGCTGTGGATAAGGGAAGGATATAAACTGCACCCCCGTGCAGGGTTAACTCTGACTTTAGAATATGTCTGATCAAAGTAAAGTTAGCATCATTAATTTTAAATATTATAGGGTTCCTGAGTAGTACCATACCACAATGATAAACTACAGTAAGGACGAAGGATTAGGGAAACTTAAATCGACAGATATATAAAAGTATAAAAGTAATCAATCATTTCATTATCAAAAGATTACTGATTCAGGCATTTATTAGTGCACTTTAGAGAAGAATCAAATTTTTTAAGGAGCAGTATATCATAGTTCGCCCAAGTTTTAATTCAATTATTAATATATGATTTCTTTCAATAAAACTCCATTTGACTGCATACTTTTATGGTAAGACATGTAATAGGAACAAATGTTGCATTAGAACAGTGTGCAAATGTACAATAAAGTAAAATACAGATACACACTTTTGAGACATTGAATTAAATCGAAGGTGGGAATGTGGTTGCAATGATGGTAAGTGGAGTCTGAGATTTCAGCCATTTACACCTGATTCATGAAGATCATGTCTTTTGGATCAGCATATATTAAATTTATTTATTATATGCGGATGATCTAGTACTAATACAAAAGACCGAAGATAATGTACTAAAATAATATATGCCAAGAGCACAATTTTAATATCTCAATACAGAAATCTAAAGTAATGGCATTTTGGGGAAAAGAGATGATACGGTCAAAAATTGTATTAAATAATAAAATAATAGAACAGGTATCCAATTTTAATTATCTTGGTAATGAGGTGAATATAAATGAAATAAGAAAGAATATCGATACAAAATTAAATAAATTTCAAATGATTTGCAGTACAATCAACTGAACTTTGAAAAATAAAACTAGAAAGGAAATAAGAATGAAGTTTCATAAAACAATGGTTGTACCAGTTCTACTACACGGTAGTGAGACTTTGATCACCACAAAAAGATATCAAACAAGAATACAGAGCACAGAAATGAGATTCTTAAGAAGAACAAAAGGTTGCACCAAATTAGATCAAATAAAAAATGAAGATATAAGATCTTAATTAGATATATTCTCAATAAACGATAAAATAAAATAATATCGAAATAATTGGGTACAACATGTTGAAAGAATGAACGCGACCAGAATACCGAAAGTGGCATATTAATATAGACCACAAGGAACGAGAGACATCGGAAGACCTCAAAAGAGATGGAAGGACTTGCTATGAGACCGGAACAGGCTGTGGCCTAAACCACGAAGTGGAGAAGAAGAAGATACATTAAATTTCGTAACAACATGCAACAATGTTGTTCTCCAATGCTCAGTATTACTGGTGACTCAATCAGAAGGAATTGGACCTTCTTGACCGTGACTGTTGATTATAAACATCGCTCAGATAAGCATCCCAGTAGCCAGCTTATTATTCATGTCAAAGACATTAGTAACGATATGCGTATGGAAATTAAAGGATACTAATTGTTTTAATGAAGTAGTTATTAACAAGTACTTAATCTAGTACGAATTGTAATTAGGGGAGAGTTGGGTAGTATCGGACATTGGGTAATATCGGACAGTGAGTTTTTTTCATCTACAACCAGATGATAGTACCTGAATGACATGGTTACATTTCTGTGATGTCGCATACAGTTATGTAACCACTGTTATGTACCATCTGTGGTAGATGAAAGAAACGCACTGACCGATATTACCCGATGTCCAATACTACCCAACTCTCCCCTAATAGCTTAACTTTTCACTTCCTAAGCACAAGAACAATCACCAGCAACTGATGAAGTCTCCATAGTCCTTAATAAACAGTATCGCTACTCCATCACATAATGTAAGCATTGACATCACTAACATACTTCTCCTGCTAGCCATCTCATGAGTAACAAACAATAGTTGTGAATGAAGCTATTTGCCATCTTGCAGTCCAATACTTTTCGATGATGTTAACAACATATGTGATATAATTTTTGTAAACAATGTACAATAAAATCCCTTATATCCGGCACCCAAATAACCGGCAATACCAAAACAACGGCACTTTTGGCTAGGCCAAAAAAAGAAGTCATTCATGCGAAAGGGAAGAGTCGAAGATGTGAGCGGTTTTCATGGATTGCACATGCCGCATATCGTGTTTACTCTTTACATTATTCATGCGTGAAAACATAGAAAAAAAAACCTGTTATGTCCCTGGAGTATATCGGGTATCATCGGTAAGCTGTCACTTGGACCTTGCAAACAATGCACAGAGACGGTATCTTTCAATTTAACACTTGAACTTGCCCATTTCGAAGAGGTGTTGGATGAGTCTAAATAGGAAAGTGTGAAATTCTCTGTTTCTACAGTGCGCAAAAATTTCATTCGAGTGATGGATAGTATCATGGCTATTACCGCTAACGCTGCAGTTCCACAATGCATTCTGCAAAACACAAGCGAAATATTCTTACACTCAAACCATTGAGTGTTATTTCATTGTCTTCATATTTGCGACGTTGGCTATATTGATCTTCACGCCACATGATCACCATTTAAAACTGTCATAAGGTTACGAAAACTTTTAGTATTTTTTTACGCTATTATGTATTACAATAATTATGAACTGATTAATGTACATTACCGTATTCAGTACTAAAAATAAACATTGTACGTATTTCAAAACTTTATTTTTAAATATCTATATGAAAATTACTAAATTTCAACATGGAAAAAAAGTCTGTGCAGTACAGTGTGTCTTTACGTAACCTATGAACGTATTTTCCAATTATCCGGCACTGGCTTTGTCCTGCAGTTGCCAGATATGAGGAATTCTACTGTAATTGTATTATTAAGAGTACGTATTAAGGGACATTGGGCCTGACATTTGAAACTTTTTAGTTTTTGACTAATTTCTTTCAAATTTGACAGGTTTGTTGTGTCTGTATATTTAAATAACAGTACCAAATTTCATTCATTAGTTCCTTTCCTTAGATATTAATTTTCACTTATTTTAATGACATTAAATTATGTGTAAATTCAAAACATCCCTGACAGCTTCAGAATTGTTTTTTTTCTTTTAAACATTTTCTATGAAGGACTTACATTTCATGATAAAGAAAATTGTGCATGGATTTTTATATTTGAGAATAACTGATTCACGAGATAAAAATTTTCTTACAAATCATAATTTTTGCTCGATGATTTTCTTTAATTTTTAAAAGTTAAAAGTTTTCAGTGAAGAGCCGATTTCATGCACAGATTTGTGTATTGAAGTATCCTGAGTATTCTTGCAAAGTTTCATGTAAATCGAAGCAAATGGAAACTGCTAGAAACTTTATTATTGATGAAAAATGCAGTTTTGAGAAAACTTCATTTTTAGTGGGTGTGATAGGTTTAAGAGAGCTGTACATAGCATTTTAAAAATGATCACTAGACCTATAAAAGTAGTAGACGGGAGCTAAATATTAGGACAGAATGTTAAACAAATATATAAGGTAAATTATTTATGTAAGAGAACAAAAATATTTATTTTCACCATTTTGGCCAAAAATTCAGTCCTAGTGTCCCTTAAAAATTACCATTTTGTCCGAAATAAGTGTCATAATACAATATAAAAAAAAGAGTTTATGACAACTCTGGTGTTCTACATTCAAAGACCTTCAATACAAAACATATCAGTCCTCTCCAAATTTGTGCCATAAGAATGGATCAACAATGTACTAAAAGGAAAGTCGACCCTAATTTTGAGCTGCTTTATGTTGCAACTTGTGAGTGAAGATGAAATAAGCATAAAAAATTCGAGAATTTAAAATCTTAACAAAAAACATATATGCCCCTATTTGTAAATCATCCCAATCTCTCTGTTATTTGTTTCTGTTGGTAGGAGGAAAAGTACTGTTTGCTAGTGTACAGACAGTATCTAAGTGGAGAATCATACATCATGAGTGTATGACTAGAGGTGGGGAGTGACAGCATTTTGCCATCACAGCTCCAGAAAAATCGCTATGATAGATAGTGGCGATTTCGTCACAGTGCGATTTTTGTGTTTGAATGATTCTTAGAAATTGCGAATGGTTCCCATCATGAGCCGACATGTTTATGTTGAACACTTTTCTGCGAACTGGCATATAGTGCCATAAGTATTATATCAACAATCCTGATGTGTGGATGTAGCTTGAGCATCAAAGAGTTGCCAACGCTAACCTTTTGAGTGGGATGATAATTAATTAGATCCCAGTTATCTTGTCCAAGTTAGTATGAATCTTCTGACTTGCAGTTGTCTAGAACTGTCACATATAAATACATCAGTCACCACAGCTATGAGTCACATGAGGTGGAGATGGCAACTTCTCAGAGCTGTGATTTTCGAACTACAGTCACAGTTGAGATGGCAACAAACCTGTCACAGTGACAAAATCACAGGTCTTCAAATCACACCCTACTACTATGTATTGGCATCATGAATTTGACTCCAGTGAGATGTATAGGAAGTAGTCAATCTTTGTAGTTAAGCAATGCCATACAATACAATATGGTTCAATGCAATTTAAAACAGTGACTTATGTAAAGAATAAAATATAATATAAAAATGTAAAAGAAAGCTCGACTGGGAAGAAAGTTCAGTGTTTGGTCATAATATAATTAGCAAAGGATTGTGGCCTAAGAGATTACCTGATTTAAATCTGTATAGTTTTTATCTGTGAGCAATACTGAAAGGAAAACTTCTCGAGAAAATAAATGAGTGCCGTGAAGGCTTGATAAATGATGACAGTGTTGTAATGAGAGTGATAAACTCTCCTACAGACAGCTTAAAGATGCCTCAACAACCATGGTGGTCATTTCGAACCTTAAATGTAACAATTCAGAATGTTGTTGTTTTCTAATGCCAGGCGTTTGACAATAAAGTCATTTGACCTCTTGCACTCCAATATTTTTCAAAGATATTATCATGGTCAGCCACTGAAGCACAGATTTTGAGGTGTTCCGAAGCTATTTCTTGGTTTGAGTTGCACAGTGGGTAGTTAGGGGAGTGATATATTCCAATTCTATGCAGGTGTTTGGCCAAACAATCATGGCCTGTTGCCAATCTCAATGCAGCTACAGACGATTTTCGTGGTAAATCTGGAATTAACTGTGGATTATGATGCAGAGAGTTCCAGTTTTTCCCTTGAGATTGTGTTATCAAATGTTGTTTGTTGAAGTCTAAGTATGTAGATTTAATAAATCTCTTCACAGAGTAATACGTAGATTAAGTAACAGGTCTGTAAGTAGCAGTGCTGCCCTTCTTTGCTAAAACATCTGCATTCTTGTTTCCCAGGATTCCACAATGGGATGGTATCCATTGGAATACAATTCTTTTATTGAGTGATATTAATTGAGAGAGCATTTTAGTTATTTCTGCTGTTTGAGATGAAGGTGTGTGTTTAGAGACTATTGATAGAATAGCTGCTTTATAAAATATAATATAAAAATGTAAAAGAAAGCTCGACTGGGAAGAAAGTTCAGTGTTTGGTCATAATGTAATTAGCAAAGGATTGTGGCCTAAGAGATTACCTATTTAAATCTGTATGGTTTTTATCTGTGAGGAATACTCAAACAAAAACTTATCGGGAAAATAATGGAGTGCGGTGAAGGGTTGATAAATGATGGCGATGTTATAATGAGAGTGATAAACTCTCTTACAGACAGCTTAAAGATGCCTCAACAACCATGGTGGTCATTTCGAACCGCAAATGTAACAATTCAGAATGTGTATTCCTCAAAACAAAATTGTAAGTCAATCACAAGTAATAAAATTATTAATTTAGAATTCTGTGTTCTGTAGATACCGTTGCAATTTGGACCCATACTGATTAGAAATTTTTCACTCAAAATAATCCCAGGAACACTAAGTAAGTTATGGACATCCTGCTGCGGGACACCTGTATAAAAGCTTCACATCCATTTATTGTCGGACCATCAGATCTGTGCCCCCGTAAGATATGCGAACTGAACCCTAATTTCTTCTCAGCCTCGGTAATTCATTTCTCTCCCTGCATTCCTCTCTCTCCCACTACTCACAATTTTGAGCCTTCTTGCAGGACAGTTTATTAGCACTTGCAGTCCAGTGTTGTCAATTCAACATGAACGCTGTAGCAAGGAGTGGCGAAAGAAATATTATTAAGCAACTACCTAATAGCATTTTGCGATGAAGAGAAACAAACACGGCAATATCTCTTTCCTATAAATAAGGCAACGAAAAGAGCAGCTGCAATCACTGGTGAGGCTTATTTTATTTCAATTGATTACGTATTAAAATTACTTACTTAACTAATACTAATACAACATGCTCGAGATACATGAGCAACAGCCACAAGAGGTGTGTCGTGAAAAACAAGTCATCTATGAGCCTTGTTGTCAGCATCTTGGAGCACAATACCACATCACACACTGGACAGTTTTTGGGCTCATGTTCGGTGCCCGTGGCACGATTCCACATGAAACTTTAAATCAACTTAAACAATATAAAATTTCTGATGCAACGATTGATGCCATAGGATCTGACGTGTTAAAATCATCCTTAGCTATAATTAGTAATCATTTGTACCCAACAAAATTTTTATTGTAAATGATTTCCTATGTTTTCTTATCATTTATCTTAATGTTTTTTTTTTTCTTTCCAAGTGTCACAAAATTGTTTTGTTTACTTATTATTCTTTATGAATTGATTAGTAAGCCCATCTATCGAACCCTCATTTAGGACGGCTTTTGTGTATATTCACAAACTACTACTATAGGCAGGTCAGAGTGCCTAATAAAGAAAATCAGGAGAGAGGGAGGCTGTGCAGGAGATGAAAAGCTAGAATCACCAGAAAAGAACAGATCAAGGGAACCTTTAATTCTTGTAGATGATATGAACCGATGTATATTTTAAGAAGATAAAAAAATGTTATACCGTGCAAAAAGAAGTTCCGACATTGAAGAAATTACTGAAAATTGCGAGAGAAGCAATAATTTCCAAGGTTGGAGAGAAACGCTATGGAAAGTGATTAGAGACATGGGATTTAGATTTTAAAAATGTAGAAATATAAGATGTATTTTGATTGAAAGAAATGATATTGTAGCATGGAGGACCAGTTATTTATAACACCGTTTGACGAAAGTTTGGCAGCATTCCTATTTGTCAAGATTCGTGGCCTGCTGTTTAACGTGGTGGGAGGAGAGCGGGTGGAATGGAGTGAGTACAGGCGTTAACTTTTCCAAGAATGACGATAGCGCTGAAGGGGCACAGATCTGATGGTCCGACAATAATATCCTCACTTTGCGAGGTGTCCCAATTTTTGAAACTCTCAAATCTAGTCATCTTAATGTAATAAAATCGCATACACAAACTGTAGAATGAAAATGATTGAATACTCATCATCATCATCTTCCTAACAAGTATTAGGCCAAGTGGCCTGTTACGGTCTCAAACTAGAATTTTCAGTCCATCTCTTCTTTGGACGGCCTAGAGATCTTTTGCCATATGGATGGTAATGAAACAGTGCTTTTGGAATTCTGCATCGATTCATTCGTTCGAGATGACCCTTCCACTGAAGTTGATATTTGCTGATGAACTGCATAATGGGTTCTATTTGAAGCTCTTGCATTATGTCCTCATTTTTTTTATGATCCCAGCGACTGACATCTTTATTCTTCACAGTCCACGCTTTGCTACCATAGCTTAATACTGGCTGTGCTAAGGTTTTATACAAGCCTATTCTTGTGTGTCTTTGTACTAGTGAGGGTTTCATGTGATTGAATACTAAGCTTTAGTAATATGATTAAACAATTAACACAAGTTATTAATATCCAATATTTGAATATACCCATCTCCTGCACACAGTACACGTAAAATCAAAGGTTTCTGTGCTTCATTTTAACATGATATTCATGAACACAAAGTGAGAGAGGAATGGGAGAAGATATGCTACAAGCTCTGCTACCAAGACTTTATTGTAACACATCATGTAGACAAAGCACAAATGATGAAACCATTTAATAGCTGAAGAACAATTGTTTGAGTTCATTCACTTTCGTTTGTTACATCTTTCTTCCACTGTTACTGTAATCCAGTACCAACTTAAATTTTTCACTTTCACATGATATGTGCTCTACCTCACAGTTTGAGAACCATTACTGGATAAGTCTTAAAAACAGGACGATTTTAAAGATGGCATCCCATTTCAACCTATCCCACTTCAAGCACTAATCACAAGAACAATGCAAAATTCAATTGCAACAGTTGTATGAAATAATTGTTTTTTCATCAGTTAGAACTTGCTTCGGTGTATGTTAACAATGATGTTACTACCACAACACCTAAGCATTTCTAACATTAAATGAGGCTCGCATATCATTCATGCATAGCGAACATAATTTTACAAATACGTAGTACTCATTTCCTCAAATCTTGGAATATGACTATGCACAGGCAATAAATGCATATTTCTGTCACTTAAAACACGTCTGTAATGTTAATAAAGTAACATTCAAGTCAAGTCCTCTCAATGAATAGCAATCAATCCTGATTCAAGGAGCTTCTGTATCTTCGCAGCAATCTCTGGATTCTTCAAGTGACTGAAAGAATATGAAAGAAATAACAATTACATTTATTATATAAGAAAAATAAAAGGGAACATTAATAAGAGTAAACAGTTGCAGTGGAACCATGTGAATAAAATGATTATTAAGCCAATGAATGAAATGAAGGGATCTTAAATACAGTAAAAGTCCGACATAACAAGAAGTGTTACACCGTGGATTTGGATACAACAAGGTGAAGCATATGGGCTATTCTATATGAAATCAATCAGTAAAAAACCTCGCATTTTTTATACTCTAATTTTTTCCCTATTTATACAAGGTGCTGAGGAGAGTGCATTTTCAAAAATATACTATCGAAAGTCAAACGGTTTTCGTATTATTGAGCGACAAATTAGCGTATTTTATAAAAACAAGCCTCTTTCAGCGCTCAGAACTCTAGAACCATTTACTGCAGAACATTGAACGGGAGCTCATTTTGAAGCTGACATTTAGTAGGTAAGAAGTAATACTTATTTTTATTGTATACAGAGAGACAGATAATCTGATTTTACTTACTTTGAGGCTTTTTGCCCATTTGTAAAAATGTAAAAAATATTGAGAAAAAACCTTGCATTATTAAGAGAGATTCGGCATTGTTTGCTTAGTGGCTCGGCAATAACTTTCGAGGGTATTAAATAAATTATTTTCACACGCCTAGACTTGAACGGCGCAGTACCCCACGCACTGGCCGAGAGCTGAAGATAAGCGAGCATTGGGCGTCATTTTACTCCTGTGTTTATGAAAACCTGTGATAAAGCTAGCACAGCCATGACTGCTAGACGACACATCACGTGTTTGTCTCCTGGCCTTGCTTGTCTCGACTACCTACAGTCAGCTGGTTAGTTCATGCGCGTACTATTTATTTTATTTGATATTTTCAATACTTTCTTATCAACGGTGCAACAGTAAAAAATATGTGTTTATTTGTACTTTCAATGTGGAATCTAACCATATATTTTAAAAATATTTTTTTCGTGGTCAAAGGCGTCTTAATGAAGCAAAATCTAAATTTCTCCATTTCCATAAAAAGTAAGAAAAACTGTTTACATGTCAATATAAACTATAATTTCTCAGCAGCAAAATAAACAATGATTTTGATTATTGGGTGCAAGGGTTTCGGAGCCACAACAGTTTAAAGTTGCTAATTTTATGAAAGTACGATAAATTTAAATATTTTTAATTTAAACACTATGAAGTTCTGTTGCCTCAAACTTTGCACAAAGCATTGTATGACAGTTGTCAACGGACAGAAAAAGTTTCATTGTATTTAAAAATTGCAAGGTCAATTTTCTCTATATTTAGGTCGATTTGAGATGGAATAGCCCATATGCTACCTGGGGAAGGGGGAAGTCATCATCAGTGAATATCAATTTAGCAATTTTCCTATGGTGGGAGTATTCTTCTGTTCATCACATACACATTGTGTTTATGATATGAAATAATTGCATGGAACCCTATTAGAAATACTTACAGAAAAACAGTAAATTAGTTCTACACAAGGTTGCGAAAATGTTATGGTTTATTTAACAACGCTCGCAACTGCAGAGGTTATATCAGCGTCCCCGGATGTGCCGGAATTTTGTCTCGCAGGAGTTCTTTTACATGCCAGTAAATCTACTGACATGAGCCTGTCGCATTTAAGCACACTTAAATGCCATCAACCTGGCCCGGGATCGAACCCGAAACCTTATACTGCTGTGAGCAGACACAAAATGGCGTCTCAAATGCTAGGAAGTTAAATGGCGCGTTTGTTATCTAGCAGATGCACTTGGATCATGAATTTCAATGTTGTCAACATTGTATTTTTACAGCCAACGATAATACTGAGCTCATTCTCTGGATGTTTTCGCGAATTTGTTATATGTCCATTTGTCAACCTGTGTATTTATAAATACAATAAAGGATTGCTGATGAACATGCGTCGTCGTATTTTTACACTGTTGTACCAGATTTAAATGAGTATTTACATCGCATTGCTACTGTAATTTTTTTTTTACAGTACTGAGTAAGTGTGATGGTGAAGAAGGAAAGGAAAAGTTTCTGAATTGAAGAGAAGATCAATATATGCACTTCAGGAAGTCGACTCTCTTTTGGGACGTGTTGCTTTGGCAAAGGAGTTGGGGATATCGGTCATGATGATGACAATGATGATAATGATGACTGATGATCATAATTGTAATGTTATTCCCATATGTGCAGAGGCAGTTGCAGCTTTAGGAACACTGAGGAAATATCTTTCTGCTGCCGATGGTGATGACACTATTTTTGAGAATCTGTATGAACTCTAAAAACAAACAAGAGTCACTGCAAAACAAAAATAAATAAAAATATCAGACTTCTTCACTTCTTCATCTCGTCTTTTCAAACTTTTCCTCGTTTCTGTAACACTTAACACACATGTATTGCATATTATTTTATGGTCGATCTTAATAAAAAAGATTAATTATTATTAATCATTTTAGTTTGCTATTTGTCGGTAGGTGTCATTCATTTGTTTTTATTTGTATTTGTTGATAGGTGTTATTCATTTGTTATTTACTTACCGCACATGTACTGTATGTACGTTCAACTTACAAGGTCTACCAAGAATATTGGTAAAGTCGTTATTCTACTTAAATGACATGTACAATTTTATATAGCTCAACTAAAATATGTTTTTATATTGACTTAATCTGTTTACTATGTATTGTATATTTTTGTTTAGCATAACTGATGAATTGTATGTGCTGTAAATTGAATAGTATACTGTATGATGAATTGTATATAGGTCTACTGTAAATTTAATGGTAGTCTGTATAGCTCAATTGATGAATTGTATATGGTGTAAATTGTATAGTAGTCTGTATAGCTCAACTAATGAATTGTTTATGATTATAAATTGAATTAATCTACTTGATATTAATTGCACAAATTTGTATAGCTTAATGAAAGTATGCTTGTAAATTAAATTATTCTGCTTACTTTGTACTATATATATTTGTATAGTTTTAGCCGATGAATTGTATATGCTTTAAATTGAATAGTAATCTGTATAGCTCTGTTGATAAATTGTTTGTGTTTTTAATTTGAAGTAGTTTGCATGATATGTATTATCAATTTCTGTGTTTCACAATTGGTTGAATTGTTTATGCCTTAAATTTAATTAACTTGTTTTGTATTATACATATAGCTCAACTTATGAATGATCGTTTGCATTTGTAAATTTAATAATCTGATTGGCTATGTATTGTATACTTTTAGTAGAGCCATCGATGTAGCTCAGTCGGCAGTCTTGCTGGATTGCTGATCCGGAGCTGTGTTCGGGTTTGGGTTGGATCCCTCTTTGGTCTTTGGTTTCTTCCGAGGTTTTCCACAGCCGTGGGACTGAAGCCGGATGGTCTATGGCGAGTCTTCGGCATCAACCCCTTTGATTTGATTACCTGGTTGGGTTTTTCCGAGGTTTCCCCAACCAAAAGGAAAATGCCGGGTAATATTTTGGCGAATCCTCGGACCTCACCTCATCTCACTACATCTCGCCAAAATATTGTAAAAAATTGCACAAAATTGTAGAAAATTACTCAATTGTAAAACTGTAAAAATTGTAATTGTAATATTGTAAAATTTTGACTTGTTCCACATCTTAAAGCTTCATTGCTCATGTAAGATCTATGGAATAAAATAAATGAAGGAATGAATGAAAAAACATGATCGGCCAAAAAAAACTATTATGGTATTTCCTTCTTTTCAATAACTAAACTAAGAACTCTGTGCCAGCCAAGAGGTTATCTGGAATCAATGGAACTGACGACAGTGAAATGGTATTTGGAGAGTAAAGTCCAAAGATTTGCTACCAGTATTACCTGATATTCGTCTTAAAGGTGGAGAAAATCTAAGAAAAAACTCAATCAGGCTATTAGCCCAAGTAGCATTCGAATCCGCACCTTAGCACAACCTGGGATCCTGAGTACCTCTCATTACCTCGAGATTATGTGGGTGGCTACTATTTTCTTGAATTAAAATACCAAACGAATACAGTAGAATCCCGATTATCCGTCACCCTATTAACCAACTGACGGATTATTCGACTGTCTATTTCTCGATCTTTTTTTTTCTGCAGAAATAAATAACTTATATGAAGTACTGTTTTGTACATCATATTATTAGGTTCTATATATTTTTTGATAGAGAGTGTTATTACAAGCCTTTATCACTACACAGCATTGTCTACTGTTCAAATTGCCGTTCTATAATATAATTTGTATAGCCTATAAAATGTCTTCCACGGGTGTTAACAGAAAACGTATTGTGCTTAAATAAAAAAAAAAAAAAGGAAATAATTTAATGGTTTGAGAAAGAGAAACTGTGACTCATCTCGCATCAGAATACGAGAATGGAGTTACAACTGCGCGATTTAATAAAAACAACAAGGATACAGTGTTAAAAAGTATGTAAATCTACAACATGAGACCGCCTTTATTCCTATCTTTCCTGAGACAGTCATTACAAATGGTTTCCTTGTCCCTTAAAAACCTGTCGTTGACAACCAGACTTAAATACGTGAACTTCTGATCCACTACTTAGCATGTTAAATACTAGACCATGGAGGAAATTACAAATTCTTTCTTGGTACAGATTATTCGATTTTTTCGATCCACCATTCAGTCCATCCCCTTCATTACCATGGATAATAGAGGTTCTACTGTATTAACAAAAGCATCTTTGAAAATATTCTCTATAATTTTACTCACTCCTGCAAAGCCTTGGGATCATTCTGCATCTGCTCAAGAATAACTCTCATGGCTGGATCGCGCATGATAGCTTGAACCTCAGGATCGGCCATAGCACGTTTACGAACCTCTTCAGGGTTTGAATTCACTGCCATTGTGCAAGATCTATAACCTTCCAATGCCTCCTGAAATTTCAATAAAGTAGCATTTAATTAACAAATTCAGAGAAATATACCGCATAAGAATAATACGCATAAACTTTATACTTACGGCATTGGTAGAATCAAGTTCAAGTGCCTTCTGGTACGCAGAAATTGCTTTGCTATGTTGTTGCATACCTTGAAGAATTTTACCTTTCCTAATCCATCCCTTGACTGTAAAAAAAATAACAAAATAAAAATAAATTGTTGCGCATATTGAGTATACAATTGCAGACTTTCTGGATAAAAGAGTCAGGATTACTAAAGAAAGAAATACCAACAAACATCATTTAAGATTAGTACAAAATAAACTCTGAGAGAAATCTGAAGCAGAAACAGAAATGGTTCACAGCAGTATTAGGAAAGACCTTTATTAACCAATTGGTTATTAATGGAGAAAAATTCGCTCCAGCACTGGGAATCGAACCCGGGTCCCCGATTCTATGCACCAAGCACTCTAACCACTGAGCTATGCCGAGGTCCAATCCACAGCACTGGATCGAATCTGTCTCCTTTGGTATTTTTCCTCTGTATCTTTACTCCATGTTCGACATATACTGTATGTTGACACATATCAACTGTCATCACTCATACAAGGAGTGCACTCATTTGAGTGATTTGGTAGCCGGGATTCCACAGTATATGCACTGCTGGCAAATAATCTACGTAAAGATTAATTTTTATTGTCCTACAGAATTATCTATTATGATTACCATTGGCTACTGACTGACTGACTGACTTACTGGCTTTTAAGAAACCCGGAGGTTCATTGCTGCCCTCACATAAGCCCGCCATCGGTCCGTATTCTGAGCAAGATTAATCCAGTCTCTATCATTATATCCTACCTCCCTCAAATCCATTTTAATATTATCTTCCCACTTACGTCTCGGCCTCCCTAAAGGTTTTTTCCCTCCGGCCTCCCAACTAACACTCTATATGCATTTCTGGATTCGCCCATAAGTGCTACATGCCCTGCCCATCTCAAATGTCTGGATTTAATGTTCCTAATTATGTCAGGTGAAGAATACAATGTGTGCAGTTCTGTATTGTGTAACTTTCTCCATTCTCCTGTAACTTCATCCCTCTTAGCCCAAATATTTTCCTAAGCACCTTATTCTCAAACACCCTTAATCTCTGTTCCTCTCTCAAGTGAGAGTCCAAGTTTCACAACCATAAAGAACAACCAGTAACATAACTGTTTTATAAATTCTAACTTTCAGATTTTTTGACAGCAGACTGGATGATAAAAGTTTCTCAACTGAATAATAACAGGCATTTCCCATATTTATTCTGTGTTTAATTTCCTCCCGAGTATCATTTATATTTGTTACTGTTGCTCCCAGATATTTGAACTTCTCCATCTCTTCAAAAGATAAATTTCCAATTTTTATATTTCCATTTCGTACAATATTCTGGTCACGAGACATAATCATATACTTTGTCTTTTCGAGATTTACTTCCAAACCTATCTCTTTACTTGCTTCCAGTAAAATTCCCGTGTTTTCCCTAATCGTTTGTGAATTTTCTCCTAACATATTCACGTCATCCGCATAGACAAGACATTGGCTATTAATGGAGAAAAATTCACTCTGGCGCCAGGAATCGAACCATAACAAATAATTCTGTTGCTTTAAATTTCGCTTCTCATTTGTATATATTAGAAGGAACGGGAGAATTCGGAAATTTTCAGCAACACTTCCTCCACTTGGATCTCTTAAGGGGTTAGGTACAGCTTATAGCAGTAAAATTTTGTAAATATTCAACATTTTTTCCTCCATTACTGTATCTTGTACAATAATAAAAATTAATATGTGTAACACACTGTCCTTCTGCTATATGAAAAAAAAATGTTCTTAGGATTTAAAAAAGAATTATTTACATTTTTTTTTTTTTCAAAATTCAGTTCACTGTGCAGTGATGAAGCGTTTCTCACATAACTAAAAAAACTATCCAGCATTCTGTGATGAAATTTTTTGTGTGTATTTATGCATGTCATATCTACAATATGATCCAAGATCACTTCTCTACCTTTGATAGATTGTCTGATAAAAAATAAATTCTTTTAAAAAATTGTCAAATATCAGTATTTTCTTCTCACTTACTTACTTACTGGCTTTTAAGGAACCCGGAGGTTCATTGCCGCCCTCACATAAGCCCGCCATTGGTCCCTATCCTGAGCAAGATTAATCCAGTCTCTACCATCATATCCCACCTCCCTCAAATCCATTTTAATATTATCTTCCTACCTACGTCTCGGCCTCCCCAAAGGTCTTTTTCCCTCTGGCCTCCCAACTAACACTCTATATACATTTCTGGATTCGCCCATATGTGCTACATGTCCTGCCCATCTCAAACGTCTGGATTTTATATTCCTAATTATGTCAGGTGAAGTATAAAATGCGATTTTCTTCTAACGCAAAATAAAAAAAAATATTATTTATTAAGGAACGTAGTTGAAAGAGCATGATATTAAATATGTGTTTCCACAATAAAATAAAAGAGAGAGAACATAAAAAAATTAACAAGTTTGTGAGTTATGAGGAAAACACTTCATCATTGCACAGTAAACTGCCACCATTTTGAAGAAATATATATAGGCCTATATAATATTTTTTTAATCGTAAAAATATTTTTTTTTCACATAGCAGAAGGACAGCGTTTTACATATACCAATTTTCATTACTGTACAAGATACAGTAATGGAGGAAAAAAAAAAGTTGAATATTTCCAAAAATTTTACTGCTGTAAGCTGTACCTAACCCCATAATAAATGTACAAATAAAAACTCACTGTTTGATGCTGAATCTCACTGGATTGCACCTAATTGAATCAGTACACAAGTAATGCACATACCCACACAAAATAATCCAGAACTTCAGTTTGCTTCTGATATGCATTGAGAGGAATATAAATCTCCAAGCTCAGCATAGCATCACAATTCATTGGTCGGAATTATTCAGTTGTTTCACCTTTTACACAGTTCACAAAGCAAAAGATGCATTAAGAACAAAAGCAACAACAGGATAATGATACTCTTGGATAGACTATGTATTATAGCAAATATGAAGATAAGCAGGATAGAAGTAGTCGAGATTTAGATAAAGCAAACAAACATGAATTCACTGTGGGCTAAAGCAAGGAGATGCACTATCACCTTTACTTCTTAACTTTGCTCTAGAGTATGCCATTAGGAAAGTCCAGCATAACAGAGAGGGTTTGGAATTGAACGGGTTACATCAGCTGCTTGTCTATGCGGATGACGTGAATATGTTAGGAGAAAATCCACAAACAATTAGGGAAAATACGGGAATTTTACTGGAAGCAAGTAAAGAGATAGGTTTGGAAGTAAATCCCGACGAGACAAAGTATATGATTATGTCTCGTGACGAGAATATTGTACGAAATGGAAATATAAAAATTGGAAATTTATCTTTCAAAGAAGTGGAGAAGTTCAAATATCTTGGAGCAACAGTAACAAATATAAATGATACTCGGGAGGAAATTAAACACAGAATAAATATGGGAAATGCCTGTTAATATTCGGTTGAGAAGCTTTTATCATGCAGTCTGCTGTCAAAAACTCTGAAAGTTAGAATTTATAAAACAGTTATATTACTGGTTGCTCTGTATGGTTGTGAAACTTGGACTCTCATTTTGAGAGAGGAACGGAGATTAAGGGTATTTGAGGATAAGGTTCTTAGGAAAATATTTGGGATTAAGAGGAATGAAGTTACAGGAGAATGGAGAAAGTTACACAACGCGAAACTGCACGCATTGTATTCTTCACCTGACATAATTAGGAACATTAAATCCAGACCTTTGAGATGGGCAGGGCATGTAGCATGTATGGGCGAATCCAGAAATGCATATCGAGTGTTAGTTGGGAGACCGGAGGGAAAAAGACCTTTGGGGAGGCCGAGACGTAGATGGAGGATAATATTAAAATGGATTTGAGGGAGGTGGAATATGATGATAGAGACTGGATTAATCTTGCACAGGATAGGGACCGATGCCGGGCTTATGTGAGGGCGGCAATGAACCTCCGGGTTCCTTAAAAGCCAGTAAGTAAGTAAACAAACATGAAACAATGTATACCGCACATAAATCAAATTAAGAAAAAAAGATTATAAACCAAAAACTGGAAGAAAACAACATGAAGATACTGGACTTCTGCCAAGAGACAGAAATTGGTCAGAGATTCCAACTCCATAGGTATATATAAAGATGTTACTGTGCATCAGGTAGTATAAGCCGATACTTACTGAATTTAGGATCCAGTTCCACGCATTTCTCACAATCTTTGAGTCCAAGATCAAAAGCAGCTAATTTTGTATAACAGGCAGCTCTATTGCTGTAATACTTCGGGTCATCTGGGTTACGTTTAATGGCCTCAGTATAGTGCTTCATAGCTGTTGCATAATCACCTGAAAAATATTATAATAAGAGATATGAAACTTCCCCTTTTAGCAATTTTATCAGTTTCGATATACACAATGTCAACACTTGGTGCACCATTAGCTGAATGACTGAATATCAGCTTTCCATGCTGCCATTGTACTACCAATTTTCCATTAATCATCACTAGAGCTGGGATTCATATATACTAAAAGCTAACAATTTTAGACGGTATAATTTATAAACATACAAGCCATGCCCGTCACTACTTTTAGATGCCATTCTCGTCATTCAGTACTTCCATTTGGTACCACTAAGGGTCTAAATAATCCACTTAATAACCACTTACAAATCAGCATGTGATTTACAAGATGCATTGTCTAGTCCTTGTGACTAAGTTCTCTGTTATTACATTTCAGTCTTGTGCATCAGGTTTAAAAATCCTCATAACAGACATCACATCCATTCAGCTATATAGGCCCCTATTCGGTGTCATTCTTAACTGTTAATACATATAAATCCCAGCTCTAATCATCACCATCATTCTTGGTTTACAATAGGTAATATCTACAGGAAACTGATTTATGTATATCTTAAGCAAGTTTCAATAATTTTTTAGTAGGTTATTTTAAGATGCTTTATCAACATCTTAGGTTATTTAGCATCTGAATGAGATGAAGGTGATGTCTAGCCTGGGTTCGATTCCTGGCAAGGTCAGATATTTTCTTATAAAATTTCTATCTCAGGACTAGGAGAGATGGTGGTTCACAACTTCTAATCACAAAATTTCGCACCAATATGCCTGGGTTAAATCCAAAATCTCTCTGCAGTGCATATGAAGGGAAGGCATATGTCACTGTTGATAGTAATTCGACCATCGGATGGGGACGTTAAGCCTGGTGGCCCCTTTGGTGCTATTCGACAGGAGTAGGCTACGTGCCAGCACCGGGTTTCCCCCTTCTCAACACACACGCACGCACACACACACACAAACCCTCCCCCCACCCCCGCCGGTGAAATGAGTCTGGGGTCCAGCACCAATACTTACCCAGCATTTGCTCATAATGGGTTGAGGGAAAATCCCAGAAAAAACCTCAACCGGGTAAGTTGCCCTGACCGGAAATTGAACCCGGGCCACCTGGTTTCGCGGCCAGACACGCTAACTGTTACTCCACAGGTGTGGACAGTTTCAATAATAATACTGTATAAAGTATGTGGATTTACAGGAGGTCATCACAGACTGATCCAGAGGTGTGGTCCTGAGCACTTTAGGTCCAATGGGAATGCTGTGCCTTCTTTTTCTATCACAGGATACCTAACACTGTTAAACTAGTTCCATCTTTGCCATAATTTTTAGTGACCCTGCACAAGTCTACAGAATCTCTGCAACGATGCCTGTAACTGGTTTTAAGTTCTGACTTCCACCAAGGATCACTGCAGTCTTGTAGGGTTTGTCCAGAAAAATAAAACCTGACAATAAAATAGCGATAATTTTGTCTCAAATTTTCTCATTCAGGAACAGGGTTCTTTGCAGTTTTGTAAATCTGTGATATGAGACCAGAGCAGTCACTGAGAATGTTTGTACAATGAAATGTTTTATTGAAGCTTTTACAATGTTAATATTTTTGTTAAATGATAGGTATTAAAAGGATAAAAATGACAGTAAATTAATTTATAAATTAGCCATTAATTGAAGACCTGAATTGACAAACATCCCAAGTTCAAAATTTACCGAATTTGAGTTAGAGTTTTTACCTGCCTGACACATTGTGTTTTGCATAGGGTACCATTCTGTTTAAAAAAAAAATCCCAAGTCCGAATCCAAGCTTGTGTTTTTGAATCATACAAATACCTATTTATTTCAGTACTCTTATATTGCAAACCTATTGCTCTCCTGAAAAATGTACTTGAATGGACTTGGGATGTTTGTCAATTCTGATCTTGAATTTCATTCTGAAGGAAGCCAAAGTTAAAAACATTTAATGTTTTCGTAAATCCACTATTCTCAGCTCGATATCAATCTGTAAACCCAAGAACCAATGACGAAGGATGGTAACCACTACTGTACCATGGATGACATATTTTTAATAGTTTCACTTCTCATCTAACAATAAAAGAAAATACGAACCATTCTTAAATAGTTCATTTCCCTTCTCTTTCTCTTCCTCGGCCTTTACTGGATCAATATAAGCCTTTCTTTCCTCCTCTTTTATTTTCTTCTCAACCTCCGAGAGTAATGCTTTTATTTCTGGAGTACGGAATTCCGACATTGACTTTTCATATGCAGTCTTGGCACTACGTAAATCCTGGAAATGAACAACATACATCTTAAATATGAAAGTTACAAAAGGATGTAGTGTGAATTCAGTCAATTTAATCAAAAACCATAATTGGAGCCACGTGAGTTTAACAAGATTTAGATTTCTGATCATTGGTACTTTGCAAAGTTATTTTGTAATTTTATTCCTTCACCTTTAAAATAAACAAAAATTCACAGTTCTTACCCCTAATTTCTTGTGTGCATTGCCAATTCTAGTAAATGCTTTTGCAATCAACTTAAAATCTGCTCTATTTTCTCTACCAACTTCAATAGCTTTTTCACACTGTTCGATACATTTCTGGTATTCCTTCTGTTCAAAGTACACAGCTGAAAAAAAAGAAAAGAACATAAAAAAAATTAACCATACATACATCTTGATTACACAACTTTTAACACTATATCACTTCGGAATATGTATTATATGTCTTTTCCATGATAAATTTTACTGTACTTGGTTAACATGTATTAGCCTTCTTCAGAACTGGTTGTTGCTGGTCTTGGCGCCTTTTGTTTTGTTTCCTGTGGGGGTGTGTTTGTGTAGTGTAATGTGGAGTCAAAGAGTATGTGTGTTCTGAAATTGAGTTGTGTGTTGAGAATTTCACAACACACAAACACACAAAAATACATCCAAATAACAAATATAAATGATACTCGGGAGGAAATTAAACACAGAATAAATATGGGAAATGCCTGTTATTATTCGGTTGAGAAGCTTTTATCATCCTGTCTGCTGTCAAAAAAACTGAAAGTTAGAATTTATAAAACAGTTATATATTACCGGTTGTTCTGTATGGTTGTGAAACTTGGACTCTGAGAGGAACATAGGTTAAGGGTGTTTGAGAATAAGGTGCTTAGGAAAATATTTGGTGCTAAGCGGGATGAAGTTACAGGAGAATGGAGAAAGTTACACAACACAGAACTGCATGCATTGTATTCTTCACCTGACATAATTAGGAACATTAAATCCAGACGTTTGAGATGGGCAGGGCATGTAGCACGTATGGGCGTATCCAGAAATGCATATAGAGTGATAGTTGGGAGGCTGGAGGGAAAAAGACCTTTAGATAGGCCGAGACGTAGATGGGAAGATAATATTAAAATGGATTTGAGGGAGGTGGGATATGATGATAGAGAATGGATTAATCTTGCTCAGGATAGGGACCAATGGCGGGCTTATGTGAGGGCGGCAATGAACCTCCGGGTTCTTTAAAAGCCAATAAGTAAGTAAGTCCTAATAATTAATGTAATAAGAACATTAGAGAAAATAACTGCCACACAACGCGATGTTTATGCACACTCGCTCACGAAACTGTGGAAAAATTTAACTTTGTATATAGGCTATAGTAGTACCTACAACGCTAACATCATAACCATGTTTTTTCAATTCCTCTTACATTATATTTCCGCTTTTCTCATGACTCGTGCTTGCTTCTTCAGCAAAACAGTTTAAAAAATTACGAATATATTCATTTAGTATAACTTTTCTGTGGGCAAAATTAATTTACGCTTTTAAATTTCTATAATTTTCATTGTTAGAGTTGACTACCCTGAATAGTCCTTTTGTCGTTGATTGGCGGAACGTTGTGAATTCGTCTCTTCTACTATTTCATGTCTGACCAAAGCCACGATACTAACTGTTGTTGCAGGGTGAGGGGGTGTAGCCTTGTTGCCATGGTAACCATAGCTGAGTGAGGAAGAAAATCGAGCTCACTTCACCAGTGCAGAACTTAAACGTATCAGAGTCTTGTTGCTACGGTAACTATAGAAAGCGAAATAGAAAGTCGCAATGCAAGAAGTGAATTCACCAGCGCTACATTCGTTAATTCTTCAGTGCAGTACGATTTTTGAATGTACATTAAACATAAATATCATAAAATCAGTCGCATTGTGATGTATAATAAAAGTAAAATGAATTTTTCAATTTTTAAAATTCTATGGTGAAGTTGTGCTTCACTTGGTTCACCTGAAAAGCCGCCTCTGGTTTTTATGGTGTAGTCTCTAAATGTTTAAATAAAATCTGGTTGCTAGTATTCATGTAATCACATGTTTTACCTTATTTCACTCATTCAAATTGAAAATATGTCTTAATGCATACCTTTATTTTCCAATACTTACACTTCAGAAAGAATCAGGTTAACTGCAACACAAAAATATAGGATTCTAATGGATCAAATAACTGAAATACACATACCTGCTATATTATTTAAGTATGTTATATCACTCGAATCCAATTCTATTGCTTTATTATAATGTTTCAAGGCTTCTTCAAAATTCTTCTTCTTGTAAGCTTGGTTTCCTAAGTCTTTTTCTTTTAGCGCCTAGAAAGAAATATTTTCATTGTCACACATACTGCAGATATGATTAAAAAAGTGGTACAGTAGAACCTCTATTATCCGTGGTAATGAAGGGGGTGGAATGAACGGTTAATCGAAAAAATCGGATAATCCGTACCATATAAGGTTTTCATAAATTAAATGCATAGATTAATACAGTTTCGTAATTTTCTCCGTGGTCTTCTGTTTTAACATTCTAGATAACAGATCAGACATTCACTAATTTAAGTCTGATTTTCAACGACTAAACTCCTTATGACAGCTGTCTGTGAAAAGATAGGAATAGTAGGCCTACAGGTCTCATGTTGTAGATTTACATACTTTATACGCTTTATATATTTTTTTCATTAAATCGTGCACAGTTGTAATTCCTACTTCGTATTCTGATGCGAGATGAACCACAGTTTCTCTTTTTCCAAACCATTCAATTACTTGTACTTTTTTCGTGGCACAACATGTTTTCTTTTGACACCTGTACAAAACATTCCGCATAGAAGTTAGACAGTAAGAGTAGACCATACAGTATAAGGGTAAAGGTTTGTAAAGAAAACACTCTGTAGAAAAAAATTCGTACTAATATAATGTACATACAGTACTTCATATTTTTTCTACATAAAAAAAAAAGAGCGAGAGAGAAATTTAGTTGGATAATCCATCAATCGGTTAATAGGGTGACAGATAATCGAGTTCTACTGTAATTCAATATTAAATTTTAAGTCATGCTCAATAATCTAGAAGATATCAAGTATCGTGGAACATGAGTTTTTCAGATAAAAGAATTCACATTGCAGCTTTCTCCAGAACTCTACTCAACAAAAATACGGAATTGTATTTTTCTATCTCACAACATTAAAAATTCACATGTAACGTATGGAATCACTCATATCAATTTCATTTTAGGAGGCGCACTGTTGGCCGAAAGGCTAGAGCATCAGCTTTCCATCCTGGTAATCCAGGTTTCGAATACCTTCAGGTCCAAATGAAGTTTGTGGTGGAAAGAGACAGTGTTTGGTGGTAGGTTTTCATGGAGCACCCCGTTTCCCCTATCAGCATTCCACCAATGCTCCATTATTATAGTTCAGCTCCTATGGTGCATGAGCGGCTGAAATAACTACAAGCTTCAGCAAACTGCCACTAGAGGGGGATGCTTGGGTGAATAATGTTAGTCAATTGTCTACCAGTAGTTAAAATATATATACTGGGTGAATTGTAAGTAATGTCAATAATTTTGGTTTGCAGTAGCAGGAAAATGATGAAATTTGAAGTAACTAAGCTTGTGAATTAATAATTAATTAGTAATACCAGTATTAATATTAATACCAATACATAATTCAGTTGTGTTGTGATTCCTATTCAACACTATATTCAGCCAAGTGTAATTTTAAGAAGATATAACTTAATAGATCTACTTGGTATTAAACACACATGTGGCTAATGGACAGAAGTATATTTCACATTTCAATTCATTTCTTTCGTGTTTAGAATTTTATTAAAATGTCCAAGAGATGAAATACCATGGCAGCAACTTCTCCAAGAAAGAAAGTGCTTGCCACTCGAAGTATTTACACTTTGCGAGGTTATATTTAATATTATGTACACCTATCATGTGCTGAAGAAAGAAGACATTAAAAAAATAAATTATGCACACTGACAAGCCAATTATAACGAGAATATCAACATTTTTAAGGGTTAGTATTTTAAGAAGATTATACATTTCAAAATGGTATTCTGTTTTCGGAATTCGTACTAATCATTTCATGTGATCAAACAAAATACATTTTTAGGTTAGGTCTCATGAATTGTAAACTGTTTAGTCAAAGCAATGAATTTCATGTTGTCACACTAAATACATTTTAATATTAGATCATACTAATCTACTAATTACCGACATAATATGCGAGAAACCACGAGGGAAATATACTATTTCATAAATTATTGAATCATTTAGAAAACACGTCCCAACATAAAAATGAGATGTGGTAAATAAGTAAATTAGCAAGACATTGTTATTGTCAATACTACATTATTATTATTACATGGCAGCAACTTCTCTAAGAAATAAAGTGCTTGCCATTCAAAGTATTTATACACTTCACGAGGTTATATTTAATATTATGTACACCTATGATGTGCTGAAGAAAGAAGACATTAAAAAAGAAATTATGCACACAGACAGGGCAATTATAACGAGAATAGCAACATTTTTAAGGGTAAGTATTTTAAGTGATTATACATTTCAAAATGGTATTCTGTTTTCGGAATTCGTACTAATCATTTCATGTGATCAAACAAAATACATTTTTAGGTTAGGTCTCATGAATTGTAAACTGGTTAGTCAAAGCAATGAACTTATGTTGTCACACTAAATACATTTTAATATTAGACCAATCTAATCTACTAACTACCAACATAATATGCGAGATATCCATGAGGGAAATATACTATTTCATAAATTATTGAATCATTTAGAAAACACGTCCCAACATAAAAATGAGACGTGGTAAATAAGTAAATTAGCAAGACATCGTTATTGTCAATACTATATTATTATTATTTCAGTATTTTTAACAAACACAGTACTCTTTTCTGAAGTGTATGTAACTTTCTTAAAAAAAAAAAAAAACACAGAATTACATACAATCTCACTTCAAACACAAATCTGTAACTACCTTGTCCACAAGATAGTTTACCTGTACTTTTTCTGGACTGAGATCTTCTTCCATCTTCTCCTGTTTAGGCTGAGGTTTTTGTGTTGGTCTTGAAGATGCTTCTTTCTTCGGAGGTGGAGGAGACATTTCCATGTCATCATCTCCTGGTGTCTCAATATTAAGACCAAGCAAAACGCTTAGTGTGGTTAGCACCCGTGTATCATTCAATCTGTTGCTAAAGAGAGAGGGAACAGAATATTAAACACAGTCTAGATTTCATAAGCTCTACAAGGCAAAGCTGATTATGTCGCAACTATTTAGCATCATCAAGTTAATTAATTATTACAAATCTAGTGACGCTGAAACTTCAAATTCTGTTTTTAATAGTAGGATCAAATAAGATAATCTTTTACTGTATTACTGAGCCTCTTACAATACTAAAAACGATTCTTCAATACATATTATTATTGTTATTATTATTATTATTATTATTATTATTATTATTATTATACACTAATGGTGAAATAGTCCTGTGAGATTCCTAAGATTACAGCTACTACAGACATTATTATGACATGAGGTGAGAAAACGGCAGGCTGCTCCTTGCACAGTCCGCGATGAGCGGGCGGTCAAGAGGTGCGATGTAGTAGATCCTCAGTCGCAAATTGCATTCGCTGTAGTCACAAGTCGTGTTACAAAAGTCTTGATTCTTCAAGTGTACAAAGTTAGTGTATAAAGTTCAGTGATTATTGTGTAGAGGAAGCGCAAAGAAAGCTTGCCCATTTGACTGATGCCCAGAGAACGATATTCGGTCCTCGTGCCGCCATGCTCGTTACAGGGCTGCTATGAATCACGTAATGCTGATTACAGGGCGCATTCGAAAGCGCGGTCTTGAACTGTTCGTATCATGTGGAGTGTTGCTGTGCAGAGCGGGTAGAAGCTAGCATTTGCGTTACATATTCTGCGTTTTATCCCTGATATCAGGAGTTTTATGTAGTTCAAAGTGTGTTTGTTAAATAACAGAGTTCTGTATAACATTCTATGTACTTAACAATGCCCCCATTTCGCTCTAAATTAGGAAGTGCTAATGAAACCTTACACAGTCAAACTAGGGAATTATTTATAACGTTTATAAATGTATGAAAAACGAAACAGGCTCCACTCGTGACATAAGGAGTATATACAGATTAAAATAAACCGACCATAGTGCCCTAGTTATCGGAACATTTTAATAAAATCACCTAGTATTAGTGTTTTATTACAACGTCAAATATAAATTATTACACAATTACATATTTCTTACAACATCTTCGTCATTTCATTCAGTGATTTTATACTTACTTACTTACTGGCTTTTAAGGAACCCGGAGGTTCATTGCCGCCCTCACGTAAGCCTGCCATTGGTCCCTATCCTGAGCAACATTAATCCAGTCTCTATCATCATATCCCACCTCCCTTAAATCCATTTTAATATTATCTTCCCATCTACGTCTCAGCCTCCCAACTAACACTCTATATGCATTTCTGGATTCACCCATACGTGCTACATGCCCTGCCCATCTCAAACGTCTGGATTTAATGTTCCTAATTATGTCAGATGAAGAATATACTGATACAAAAAAACGAATACCTTATCAGTGATTTTATATGTAAAAAAAAATTCGTGTTTCTGTATTTTCAACAATTACATATTTCTTATAACATCTTTGTCATTTCATTCAGTGATCTTATATGTAAAAAAAAAAAAAAAAAAAAAAAAAATTGTGATTCTGTATTTTCAACAATGTTATGTTATTAGTTATTCTCCAACAAGGTTTAGGTTCCGTTACATGCTCTGTGATAAATATCACTCAAAACATCAAGCTAGCAGACGAGTGAGAACTGTCGACAGTTTCCCAATCGAATCAAAGTGAGGTCAAGTGCACCCGAACGATTCCGAAAGTTAGCGCAGCTTTCCGTGGCAAGCTCTTCTTGAGTCTACTCTATTTAGGTAATGTCTACCAACAAATTCTCATTGAGTAAATGTGTGCATATGTACAATACATACAGAATCACTAGCAGTTTGGAAAGGATTCCATCTTAATGGATGATATTGTGCATGTCCATCAAGCAGTTCTCGTGAACACCTTCCTTCACTGTGCTGGGATCACCAGACTGGAGTGGTCTGCCTGTTCCCCAAACATAAACCCAATTGAACATGTCTCGAGTCGAATCTCAGGCCATGTGATTAATTGATTTTCAAAGATATTAAATATACAAAAAATACAGTATAAAAACCTTCCGAATTTTACGTCCGGCACCACGGAATTGCCCAATAAATAACAGTAAATTATTTGCATATCAATCACAACTGTGATTTCTGATCCTTTGAATCATTGTCTCTATTTTTTTTTATTTTAGTAGGTTATTTTACGACGCTTTACCAACATATTAGGTTATTTAGTGTCTGAATGAGATGAAGGTGAAAATGCTGGTGAAATGAGGGGTCCAACACCGAAAGTTACCCAGCATTTGCTCATAATGGGTTGAGGGAAAACCCTGGAAAAAAACCTCAACCCGGTAACGGGAATTGAACCTGGGTCATTTGGTTTCGCGGCCAGACGTGCTAACCATTACTCCACAGGTGTGGACTTCTGTCTCTACGGTTTGCCAATTCCACATCAGCTTTTTTGTTATACTCAAAATGTTTCACATTCAATAAAATTAAGTCTGCCTCTCAGATTTTTCAAGCATGCCACAAGAGTAGCCATTATAAATTAGCGAGAGCTTATATGAATGCTATAATACAATAAAGCAGTACCAACAGTATAATTGTCAGTACTTTTAACAACTCAAGTCATACTTAACTGAAAAATGCACTGAAATATCATATAGGATATAATATCAAATTAAAACAAACGAGAATGAACAACAGCCATTTCTTACGAGAAGGAACAAAAAGGTTCCTGAAATTGACAAACCCAGTCTACTCCAGTCCTTTTCGAACCCTGCATATACCTCACCTCATGTCATGTATTTATTTACACTGCAAGTGGGCAAGCACCAGGTGGCAGTGGTATACACAATATAAACAATACACAATAAAATTTACTAGTTTCGATGGAATTTAAATTTAAAAAAAATGTCCATAAACATGCGACAGGAAGCTATAATGAGCACACACAACTAACAAAATATGTTGTTGTTGTTTTCTAATGCCAGGAGTTTGACAATAAAGTCATTTGACCTCTTGCACTCCAATATTTTTCAAAGATATTATCATGGTCAGCCACTGAAGCACAGATTTTGAGGTTAAATGGCAAGTTGTAGCAGATTTAAGTGAACACCATATTTTAACGTTTTGGTGGCTACTTCATTCACACACAACCCCCAGAATGTCTGGAGGACCACACCTGCTGTTGGTCGACAGGTCCATTGGACCTAGCTGGGAGATCTTGTTGATCACCAGCTTTCCTTCCTTAAGCCACTGGAGGACGATTTTAGTGCCATAGCAGGTCAGCACTAGGAACAGAAAAGTAGAAAGGGGAGGAAGGAAAGGGAAATGAACCCCTAGGCCTCGAATGCTCTAATGCCGTTGGGGTCGAAGAAAGTAAGAGTTCAGTCAGAGGACTGGATAGGAAAGGGTAAAGAGGGAATTAGGTATTGGATAGAGGGAAATTATACCAAATTCAGTCATTAACTCATCAAGCTGAGCAGTGCTAATGGATGAGTAGCCCCACCCTTTAGTTCAGCTCGTAAAATTATGCTTACTAACAGCTGCACCACGGGAAGGTAGGGATGGGACATTGGGTATTTGTCCAGGTTGGTTCCTTAAAGCCTTCTATGAGAAGGATTAATGGCTCTTCCCCCTGTATCAGACAGATACCCTTTTGCAGCCACTAACAAAATATGACGTAATACTTACACACATCTCACAATATTTCCTTACTGTGTAAATTCTTCCTCTTCATGT
This sequence comes from Periplaneta americana, assembly GCF_040183065.1. Classification (NCBI taxonomy): domain Eukaryota; kingdom Metazoa; phylum Arthropoda; class Insecta; order Blattodea; family Blattidae; genus Periplaneta; species Periplaneta americana. The sequence goes on from NC_091119.1 coordinate 32,624,142, forward strand.
TTGTATACAATATTACAGGCACTCCATGTTCCATAGCTCTCCCTCCCCCTCAACAATGTGCAAATAATTGGGTAATGACTGAAAATACTTCCCACAACCTGGAAGCTATGTGCTAATGTTCACTATTCTTGCTACTACTACTGCTTGTTGAACTAGCAGGACTGCTCTCCTCCTGCATCTTCCTTCGTTTATGACTGCTATTGCGATGGTGTGAATCTTCGGTAATTTCATAGAAGACGGGCACTTGGTTGAATGTAGTAAGCATTACCAACTTTTTTTACTTCAGAGTTAAATGTTAGTGATCTTTTAGTGACTTTTATATGTTAGTTCTACGTTTTTATACTAGGTGTCGCCGTGATTTTCTTTCGATTTGATTGCTTATAGTTGTCACTTGTTCTAGAATTTTCATTAATTTTGAATGGATAATGACGTTGTCAGTTGTTCTTGGTTGTTTGACGTGAGTGGTGGTTATATTGTGTCTGATGGCTAAAACTATTGAAAGTTTGTCATTTTATGATATTTGTGAAATATGTGTGAACTTAGAACAAAGTATTAAACTTTGTGTCGATTTTGGTTTAGTTCTTTCGCTGGTGAATAAGAATTGTGTTGAATGTTGAGGAGAAAACTGTTTTTATGTGGTTTAAAGGAATTATTTACTGAATTTTCTTTATAAGTTAAAATGTACGGTAATAAGTGTTTGAAGAGAATTTCATTTAGTGTAAACACATGGTTTATTTATGCGAAGTTGACTGTAGACAAAGTGTTGGTTCAGTGCTTTATTGCCTGTATAGTTTGTTTAAATTGCCTTAAAGCCTGTGTCATATACTTGACGTGAAGTGGTTGTCGTTGAAGACGTCAATGAGAATTGAATTTTATTTGATAAGGTGATAAATTATGATTTGTTTTGTATTTTAGTGATTTTTTGGGGGTAAAGTTCGGACGAAAACTGCCAGAAAAGTACTGCCAACTATGAAGTTCGAATGCCACCAAACGCCAAAAAAATCAAAGGTGAAAAATTAATTATATTTTAATTTTTTTGGAGGGCTTTTTCCTCTTCAAAAATATGGATATATATTTGATTTTCCATCTTTTTTTTGTGATGTTTGGTGACATTTGAACTTCACAGTTGGCAGAACGTTTTTGGTAGTTTTCGTCAACCATGTTGGATTTTGCCCGTCTTCTAGGAAATTACCGAATCTTCTAATTCATCTTCTACGTCACTGTCCTCCAGGGGCGGCTTTCGAAGAGGGGCTGGGAGCTGCAGCACCCCCAGACATTTGTGGCTCTTGTCTCGTTTTATGTTGTGAAATACATTTATTATACAGTCTCTATTTAACGGCTCGAATTTTTTTAAAAATTTCGCTCTCAATGACATGCACGCGATCGTTAGTGAAGTCACTTCCTCCCCTGGTGCTGCCAGAGCGAAACCCGAGGCAAGGACTATAAGATGAAGCCACTTCCTCCCCTGGAGCTGTCAGTCTCGCCTCGGATGCTTTGCGCGTTAGTTTTACCCCTCCTCCCTGTTGCCCCTGGTCGTGAATCCAGAGTTTCCAGGCGCTGCAAAATTTGCAGCAGTTTGTCAGTAGCGCGCAGTTTTAAATACGTTTTCTTTAATGTTGTGAGTATAACAAGTGCACCAATGTTTAATTCTGTACAATATTTGCAGTCTATTCAGTTCAGTACCATAACAATTCAGGAGAAATGTGAAATTAAGTGCCCATCAGTTGAATCTCGTAATGGAAAGAGCCGCTAAACAAAATAGTCCACAAAGCTCGCATATTTTTGCTAATGTATCCAGTATCCCTGCTTTCTTCTCTCGATCTCCACACAGTCTGTATTAAATTAATGTGTTTGAAAGACAATTCCATCAGCCGGGGCAACAAGATGGATTTAAAATAAGAACATTAAATGTTGTTCATGAGAAGAAGGAGCCATTGCTAGAATATTTTCAAACTATAATGGAATCTGAAACATCTAACATCACAATAAATGAGGCAAGCGCCCTGGTGCGTACTCTTGAATATTCTGATTTCAATTTCTGGCTCAATTGTTTTTTTTTCATTTATTGATGTATCATGTATATATACTATACAACCAACTACAACATCACCAGTTAGATATTTCTAAGGTTCAAATCTGCATATAAAAAATTAAATTATGATTTATTTAACGACACTCGCAACTGCAAGGGTTATATCAGCGTCGCCGGTGTGCCAGAATTTTGTCCGCAGGATTCTTTTAAATGCCAGTAAATCTACTGACACGAGCCTGTCTCATTTAAACACAACTTAAAAGATAAGGCGCATGGAACTAATCTTTAAATAAAGTAAGTTGCTTGGTTTATTTTTGTATGCAGCCCCCCTTAATTCAATACCCACGAGCCGCCACTGCTGTCCTCTGAATGGTTCCTTGGATGTAGTGAACTGCTCACAACCACAACTCGCTTACGAGGATTATTCCCCCCTTCTCCTGGCCTGATGGGTTATACACTCCAGACATCAGAGCTACCTATTCATCACACACCTTGGCCTGTCACTTAGTGATTCCTCATCAAACCCAGCTTTAACCTTGTCATAAACAATCCTTCTCCATTTCTACTCGTTTTTCATCAGCAATAGTAAAATTAGACTGGGGTGAAATCTTGGGAATAGTATAGATTTCTGATGCTGATAAGGAAGGGTAGATGCTGGGACTCATCAGGCTACATCTATGCAGATAGGACCTGGCTCTATCAGGGACTGAGGAAGGATGGTCTACCTGTCAGCGTCGGATTCACGAATGCCACCCAGGCCACCTGACGGACTTAGACAATCATTGCATAAAAGGGAGCACAATGGGCCAAACCGTCCTGTTGTATTAAGATTTTTTCAACTCTGAGAAGATTGAAATTTTTCTTACAGAGAATCCTTGTTCTATAGAACTGCCAAGAAATGTAAATGATTTGTGTGCTGTAAACGTAGGGTCGAATTCATAGTCGTCACTTATAAAATGAGGAAACACTTAAGTAATGAGCATTTCCTTAGCACTTATTTCAGATTGTATTGCAGAGACGCTACTCATTGATATGCCCTGAGCATTCCCGTGGCATCGAAAGAAATATGGCAACATGGCTAGACATGAGCGCTTTCCTACATTCAATTGTTTTCCAGCGCCTCCAAATTGTTAAATCGGCATTATTGTCATACACAAAGACAGAAGTAAATATTATAGAGCTAAAAATTATACAAGATGTCCAGAAAGCATTTTACAGAAAAGAAAGAAGTGAGCTAAGATAACTAGTTATGAAATATGTTGATATCGTCGAAAGTAAAAAACAATTGATAATTCTCTCCAAAAGAAGAAATTGACATGGAACAAAATTGCAGTTGAGTTTAATGCAAACTCCGGAAATATTCCTGTAAGTAAATCATTTCAATTTATTTTTCAGTTATTTTTATGCTAAACGAAGTGGAAATGATATAATTACGCAAATTTTAACAGCTTATTCCTTGGGTAGAATACAAACAAAAATGCAAATGACACTTTGTTGGGACGTGAATACTTTTCGAAAAAAATGCCACTTAAATCTACTTGAAATGCTGCTGTATCATAAAATCTCAAAGCAATCAATACTTTCAGCAGTGGCAAAATCGGTAAGCCTCATGGTTGTATTGTGAATTGAAATGAGAGACACCAGAATATTCACAACAGTGTTCTTGTCGAAACGGTATCTCCTCTTAAATTGTTGATCATTATTCATCTCTAAAGGGTTTTCCATATCTCTGATATATCTTTTGCTTGCCGAAACTCATTTTCATTTTAATTACAGAACTCAATAAATTAAATTAAATCATAATCATCATCTATTGTATACCGAATCAGCTGATTACAATGCATATGAGGGAACACTTGAGTAAGCTGACAAGCTACCTTATTTGAATAAGTGTTCACTTCAGTGGGATTTATGAATTGGAAATTATTATAAGCAACTGCTTAAGTGTTTCCTTACGATAAGTGTTGACTATGAATTCGGCCCGTAGTGTATAATGGTGGTGTAAAGTCATGATGTAATATCATTAGGGGATTCACATTGGCATACACATATAATAAATAAATGAACATAATGTAACCTAACTGACATTGGCATTTAAGATAGGCTTGCCTATGATTTTATTAGGGAAAATCTGAAAGAACAGAACAGGGAAGCTCTGCTCACTATCCCCTCCACTAGAAAGTAAGAGTTTAAGGAAGGGTGATACCTAGTGGAGAAAAGTGGAACTGAAAATGCCATCTTGTTGATCACCAGCTTTCCTTTCTTAAGCTACTTTGACAGTGATATCAGTCTACTATATACAGTCGCGAAGCTTAAGGTGTTTTTTTGCAAATCTCGTGATAAAGCGCTCCAAGCGGTTAGCAACTAGAAACAATAGACTGTCCATGGTCGACTTTGGACTGTGTCGTATTTCTATCGAGTGCTAGCTCGTTGCGTATTTCACATTGATGCTTGTGAAATGTTCGTTATTGGTTGTAATGAAAATGTTAATAGCTAAAATATAATAATTGGAATAATAATATGGGACAAGGAGGAGACGTTTGTAGTGCTATAAATTGTAGCAACAGTAAGAGAAAGAGGCCAGAGTTATCCGATTTCCGAAAGATTCAGAAACTGTGCAGAAACAAAACTGTTAATTTGAAGTTCTTTGTGACTGTTAGAATACATTATATCCTTAAATTTCACAATGAAATGTTTCAGTCTAACCGAAAGGACATTAGATACCGGTTAAAGTTCTGTCACTTAGGCTGCTAAATTTCCAGAGAAATAAAGGTTAGGTCTACTTTTTTTTTCAGAGGATATATTTTTAATTGTAGCTATTAATTTTGTTATTATTTTTATGTGTTATTTTACTAAAGACGTAGAAAAATTAAGTTTGTTTTAATGAAATTTATTGATCACGTTTTATTTTCAATTCTGGTGGGATTATTATTGCTTAGGCCTACTTTTTTCTTCAAAGGATATGTTTTTAATTATAGCTGTTAATTTTGTTGTTATTTTTATTTGTTGCTTTACTAGAGACGTAGAAAAAGTCTGTTACAATAAAATTTATTGATCACGTTTTATTTCCAATTCTGGTGTGATTATTATTGCTTAACCTCATCCCACTTTGTTAACTACGTAAGCCTACACTACAAGTACCGGTACATGTAAGTTACTCCATTAATTCATATTTCCAATATTATTGTTGTAAAGAGAAATGCAAATTAATATTTATTGGTTTCATAGTTAATTATCGCTATCGCTATAATCTTGAATGAGTGAAGCTATTATAGTAAATTTCAGTTCGTTTTGCACAAACAAAAATTATATTAACTTATTTCTTGCAGGTATCTTCGAGTTTATGGTGGAATTTAATATGCATTCATTAAAATAATAAATTAACTTTATGCATTTATTATTTCAATAATGGAAGGAAGGTGTTAATTTTTTCCAAAAGAACACGACAACGAAAGTGTAACATATTTTGTCGGCTGCTAGGAGAGAGATCTGCGATGATGAGGCGATAGTAGCGATCCTAGTGGTGGGCAACTACCCATGTTTGCATTTTTACTACATATGGAGCTTCACGACTGTATATAGTAGACTGTGGTGATATGTTATTCGGCTTTAATGGTCTCTGGTTTTTCAAGAAATGGATTTAATTCATGTTATTATTTATATATTTCTACCTTTTTAATTTTTATTTTATTAATATAAATATTATGGGGGATAAGCTCTTTAATATATTTTTATAATTTTTAATCAGTGTTGGTTTTATAATAACTATCATTTTAAGTTTGTTACAATTTTATTTTGTTAATTTTTTATTATTTAATTATTTTATTGGAATTTTTCATTAAAGTGTATTTATTTGTAATTATGATGAAATTAGTAATTTATGTATTTGTATTTCTGGAATTTTTGTTTTAATATTAAAAGGAACTAGGCAAAAGTTGTTATTCTAGCATGTTTATCAAAAACATCTTTCCTTGTATTTTAATATGAAATATGACCTGCCCCACTGATTAGTTTTGAAGGGCCGCGGTATTTTGACCGTGCAAAGGTAGCGTAATCATTAGTCCTTTAATTGTGGACTGGAATGAATGGTTGGACGAGGAATAAACAGTTTCTTATTACATAGGTTGGATCAAAAGTAATGGCAACACTGTTGTCATGTGACGATGGTGCGTTCGAGAGCTGCCAGCTGTGTGGACATGAACAAGGACTGTTAGATGAGTTAGTGCAGCCAGCGGCGACAGTACTCCATCAATCTACTGCAGTGTGCAGAACATTCACTTTCATAGGGATAGTGTGAGTGCCCTAAGACCATCCTTACAAAACTAGAGCAACGTTCCTGGATCAAAATTGAAATGGTACGAGGTCATAGTGCACAAGAATGTTTTCAGGGACTGCGTGAAGTATGTGGCGATGCAGCGTTGCCATATCGCACAGTTGCACGATGGGTTAAAGCGTTCCGGGAAGGCCTTGTTGCACCGGTACCAAAGGGAAGATGACGACTTTCTTGAACGAATCGTCGCTATGGACGAAACCTGGACTCGCTCGTATGAACCAAACTTGAAATGCCAATCAAATGAATGGAAGCATCCCGGTTCTCCTCGTCCAAAGAAAGTGCGCCCTACACAAAGTGCTGTGAAGGAGATGTTCATTGTGGCGTATGACATTGATGGGGTAATACTGCACCATGCTGTACCTCCAAGGCAGACGGAAAACGCGGACTACTGGAACATCCACCGTACTCACCCGATATGATCCATGCGATTACGATCTTTTCACCAAAGTGAAAGAACCACTGCGAGGGACCCGGTATAATACCAGAAATGAACTTATCCGTGCTTTAGGGCGGTCAATACGGAACATCAACAAAGATGGATGCGCTGATGGTGTACGACGCCTTCCAAACATTTGGAAAAAGGTAATTAATAAGGGGGGCGACTATATAGAAGGTACGTAAATGTTGTACCCCTGTGAATAAAGCCATGTCAGATATATCGAACTGTTGCCATTACTTTTTATCCAACCCAAGTATTTTTGTTGAATTTAATTTTTAAGTTAAAAAGCTTAAATGTATTTATGGGACAAGAAGACCCTAGAGTTTATGCACATGTCAGAGATGCGTACTCACCAGTACATGCCTCAATCTGCCAACTACTTCTGATCGTTCAGTAGCTTGTTGGAACATCCAACTGAAGTACATGTTTCCGGTTCAGAACTGGTTTGGAGTGTGTTGGAATGCCTTTTCTGTACTGTGCATGTTCATGATAGTTATGGACCATTACCGACTGTTGTTGGAATGAATCTAGAGAGAACAACTGCCGTGCGAGAAGCGGTAAGAGTGGGGATAAGTTCCCCTACCAGCCTTTTATTAATACAGACTACAAGCCATGTGGTTAGGGAAAGAAGGAAATGCATAGGCCTAAACTACAGACTAAAAGCAGGTTCACAATATACCGGGAACGAAAACGAAAACGAGAACGTAAATATTGTTAAAATAAATTTATTTAAATGTGAGCATTCACAATTAACTATTGTCAACATTCACATTTAAATACATTTATTTTAACATTATTTCCGTTCTCGTTTCCGGTTTATTGTGAATCAGCCTTAACACTGAAGGTTACCGGTACACATATTTTGCTTACCCTAAGCTGTTTGGGTTAGTTTGAAGATCCTGAACTAGTTTCACATAATCGGGGTCATCCAAGTATGCCCGAGTGCGAGGATCCGCTCTAAGTTTGATAAAAAGATCTGGTGTCAAAAATGGATTGGACATTCCTTTATTTCCTCCATGCTGAGTTTTAACTCCATGTAATCCTTCCTTCAGCTGAGCATTGTCAGGCTCATGGACAAGCCCTTCTTCATAAGCCTTGATCGATTCGTCAATCCTACCGAGGTAAGCCAAGGCACTCCCTTTTCTCGAATAACCCTAGAAAAATATACAAGCTATCATAAGCAATGTGAAGTGGGTCACAAGAAATTGTAAGTACATTTACAAGTTGAAATGTGGATATGGAGAAGAATGGAACGTGTGAAATGGACAGTCAGAATAAGAAACGAAGCTGTGTTGGAAAGAGTAGGTGATGAAAGAATGATGCTGAAACTGATCAGAAACAGAAAAAGGAATTGATAATTGACTGGGTCACTGGCTGAGAACAAACTAAAGTAATCAGCAAGGGGCTGCCGATCTTTTACAAGATTAGTGGGTTAGTAGAAGTAATACGTAAAAATATTTTAATGATGTAAGATCCTCGGCATCACGTCACTTACATATCCCCTTAAGTAATCCACTAACCTTTCCACAAAAGACTGCAGTCCCTTGCTAATTACCAAAACGGCCTACTGAAGGGTGCACTAGAAGGAATGGTGTACAGGAGAAGAATTCGGGGCAGAAGAAGATATCAGATGATATACGATATTTTTTTTATTGGGTTATTTTACGACGCTGTATCAACATCTAGGTTATTTAGCGTCTAAATGATATGAAGGCGACAATGCTGGTGAAATGAGTCCGGGGTCCAGCACCGAAAATTACCCAGCATTTGCTCGTATTGGGTTGAGGGAAAACCACGGAAAAAACCTCAACCAGGTAACTTGTCCCGACCGGGATTCGAACCCGGGCCACCTGATTTCGCAGCCAGACGCGCTGACCGTTACTCCACAGGTGGATACACGATATTAAAATATACAAATCATATGAGGAGACTAAGAGGAATGCAGAAAATAGGAAAGATCGGAGATTGCTGGGTTTGCAGTTAAAGAATCTGCCCTTGAGCAGAAAACTATGAATGAATGACAATAAAAAAAAAACATATTAAATACAAACCTTTCCCCAGTCAGGTTTCAATTGAACAGTCTTTTCTGCATCCTCGAGGGCCTGACTGTACTTTCCAGCTTTAGCGTAAGCTGCTGATCTGTTACTGTACAATACATGATTGCTGCTGTCTAAGGTTATGGCTTCTGTGTAAAATTGTATAGCTTCATCAAATTTCCCGGCTTGAAGAGCAGCATTGCCTTTGTCTTTCAATGCTGTTACCTGTAAAAATAAATCAACACGGTTAGTTATATAGCTGGTACGTTAATTGGTTGTAAATGCATCAACATGAAAAGAAAATACTTTCTGAACGTATCTCGAACTTCGGTCCATGCCTGCAGTATAACCTTACTACATTAGAAAAATAAATAAACGTACTACCACATTATTTTAAGTTAAAAAAATACAAACTCACTACATACATTAACACGAACTCCTCTTACCTTCTCCATAATTATGATACCGATAACACAAACACGCCAATTTCTCTTCTGAAATTCAGAAACGTCTGGAACTAACAACCTCCTAGATCGTGGTCACACTATGCCGGCTCAATACTGACTTACTGAGTCATGTAAGCATGTTCTCGAAAGTTCTGTAACTTCGATGAATATATATGTAAAATGTTCGTCTTTGGTCTCCTTAAATTTTTAATATGCTTGCACCGAAATGAATCCGGATGTAATTAAACAATACATTAGTAAATGTTAATCACATTATATTTGTTGAAATTACAATGAGGAATGTTACATGATCCAGTAAGCTATGGTCAGCGAGTTTATATTGTGCTTAGAATCAAAGACTTAGAATTACAGAAGGCAATGGAATTATGTACTATATCTTTGACTACATGCAAATCCCATCCCATGACATCATTATTTTTTTTATTTTAGTTGTTATTTAACGACGCTGTATCAACTACTAGGTTATTTAGCGTCGATGAGATTGGCGATAGCGAGATGAGGCCGAGGATTCGCCATAGATTACCTTGCATCCACATAATGGTTGGGGAAAACCTCGGAAAAAAACCCAACCTGGTAATCAGCCCAAGCGGGAATCGAACCCGCGCCCGAACGCAACTTCAGACCGGCAGGCAAGCGCCTTAACCGACTGAGCCACGCCCGTGGCCTATCACATTATTACAATGCATGAAATATGTAGAATAAAATTCAAATACAGTAGGGGGAAGTCTTGCAGTACCGACCGCTTAAGGTTTTTGGGTTATAAATAAGAAAACATTCAACTTTGTGACAGGTTTTTGGGTTATAAATAAGAAAACATTCAACTTTTTGACACACTCTTTTGATATAATGTAAGTACATATATTATTGAACTCAATGGTAATTACAAAAAAAAAAATCAGAAATTAATATTAATACAAAACATAAGCAAATTAAATGTCCATAAAATCGATACAATCAGAAAATTGGCAGGCAGTACCGGTCACAGATTACTTTTGACAAAAATCACATTCATACGTGTCAGATGTCTCAGGAATGCTGGCACAGGCTTCATGAGCCCACATTTGGCATGAAGAACATTGGATCCAATCTTCGTCATGAGATTCCCCGCAAAAAATGCATGTAGTTTCCTCCTTTTCGTCATTTTTATTAGTTGTCTTTCTTGAGCTTTTCGGGAAGAATTTTCCTGATAAGGGGCGTTTCCCACGCACTAGGCTCTTGACTTCTCTCTTCAGCTTTTCATTATTTTTTCTTCTAGATATGTCTTGTAAGGACTGGTTATCAAAACCTCACTTCTTTCAGATTTTCGGCATCGACTAACTTCTCGCTTCTTACTGGCATCCGGAATTGGTATGAGCTGCTGAATTGTTTCCTTTACAACAGTGGTATCATTAGGCCTATCAGTAGGAGTGGGCCTATTAGGACTAGTCTCATGAAGTAAACTTGCCTTAAGTGCAGAAGTCATGTCAGGGAATGGAAGCATAGGCCTAACTGTTGGGCTCTCAGTTTGATCCACGTTCGATTGAGCTTCACCTATGCTCTCTTTGGGAGCACCAATGAGGAGTCTTTCATTCATGCGTTGTCGAGGAAATATGAAAAATATTTGAATGTACTGACCCCCAGCATTCATACAGAATAGTACAGTAACACTTCTTCCCCTTTCAGCCGAAGTCAGTTTGCCCACTTGGCAGTTCTGTTTCAGCAAAATAACTTTGAAATGTTTTTGTACAGTAATGACAATAGTTTCGTCACAGTTATAAATTTTATAGAGTGTGAATTCATAGTTTTCCATTAGATTTGTAAGACTCTCAAAGAATCTATTAACGTGTGGCTTGTTACACCCAATTGATCTGTTAAGGCTTGTCGATTCAGGAGTTTGGAGAGACAAATTCGGGTGCTGTTTCATGAAATCATAATAAAATTGCTTACCAGAAGTCTTTTTGTCACGGTTGAATTGATGAGGGATTTTTAAGGCCTCAGCAAGTTGTAAAGCTAGATTTAAAAACTCTTTCCTTGTGAGTGGTAGTAATCTATCAGATAGATCTTTCACATGATTCAATAGAACTCCTTCGAATTCGGCACTGAACGTGGGTTTAAAACGGCCAAGTTCAAGAGTGAATGTAATTTCCTTACCTCTTTTTACGGCAGAAACACGATCAAACAACATATTTTTGGGGATATTGTATATTTCAGCAGCTTTGCGGATAGAAAGTTGGCCTGTTAACACATTCTCTACAGCTTGTTTCATAGAATCTGGATGCCATTTTCCTTTGGAAGGTCTACTTATCACTGGAGGCATCATGAACATCCTATAAAAATATTAAACGAACATAACTTACATGTAAGAATATGACCAGCACTACAAAATCAAGAGGTGATCGGTACTGGCTGACACACAGCGAAACATATAATATTTTTTTCTATAGCACCATTATGTTATGTAACATGGATCATGCACAAAAGTAATTCATAAATCATGACTGAATCGAATGAAACAAGATTTATAACGATACTTACCGAATTGCCTTGGTGTCAGTCAATTTAGATTTAGTCGATTCACGCCACAGCAAACAGAAAAGTCTTTCAACGGACTTTGTTAACGAATGAATGTAGATTTAAGTTTGGATTATTTACCAGTGATTATTGACTATTCGAAGTAACATACACTACATTTCGCGTCCTGCTAATTGCTGTCGGTATTTAAATACGCACACTGACCGGTACTGTATGCTGACCAGCGCTGCAAGACTTCACCCTACCTATTTTCATAACTTGCTCACCAAGCTAAATATTATTGTATTCATTCATTCATTCATTCATTCATTCATTCAGTTTTCTGCCCAAGGAGAGGTCTTTCATTGCAAACCCAGCTTTCTCCAATCTTTCTGTTTTCTGTCTTCCTCTTTGTCTTCACATATGATCCATTATGTTATATCTTCATGTCGTCTATCATCTGATATCTTCTTCTGTCTCGAACTCTTCTCTTGTTCACCATTCCTTCCAGTGCATCCTTCAGTAGGCAGTTTCTTCTCAGCCAGTGATCCAACCAATTCCTTTTCCTCTTCCTGATCACTTTCAGCATCATTCTTTCTTTACCCACTCTTTCCAACACAGCTTCATTTCTTATTCTGTCTGTCAACTTCACACGTGTCATTCTTCTCCATATCCACATTTCAAATGCTTCTATTCATTTCTCTTCACTTCGTCATAATGTCCATATTTTTACCCCAAACAGTGCCACACTCCATACAAAGCACTTCACTAGTCTCTTCCTTAGTTCTTTTTCCAGAGGTCAGCAGAAGATGTTCCTCTTCCTATTAAAAGCTTACTTGATCATCGCTATCCTCCTTTTGAATTCCTGACAGCAGCTCGTGTTACTGCTTATAGTACACCCCAATTATTTGAAATTGTCCACTTGCTCTACTGCCTCATTTAGAATTCGCAATTTTATCTTCTGTATTTTTCTTCCTATGACCATGGTTTTCGTCTTATTTGCATCTATCTTCATCCCATCTGCTCATAGCTGTCATTTAGCTCCAGTAGCATATCCTTTAGTATCACCTCCTCTGCTGCTAACAACGCCATATCATCAGCATGTATTTTATTCTTCTTCCTCCTACTATCACTCCTCCCATGTTCTGAAAACAGTTCTTTACTAAATCCTCCAAGTAGATGTTGAACAGGGTAGATGATGAAGGGTATCCTTGATTTACTCCTCTCCCAAATTCACTTCCTTCTGACATTTCTTCTCCTGTCCTGACTTTGACTCGTTTCATATAAAGATTACTGAACAGTCTTCTCTCTTTCCAATCCACACCTATTTTCTTTAGGATCCCCATCAGTCTCTGTCAAAAGCCTTTTCTAGGTCCACAAATACTACATTATTAAGTATTATTAATTGATGAACTAGTGGACTTACTCGTGTTAAATATGTAATATTTGTCAGGATTACAGCTGTTTCAGTGCTTCACGCACCATCATCAGAGCCTACTAGATCGCTGCGTCATCTCAAACTTCTCTGCCTGTTAGGAGGGTGTGGTTTTATTGTTGGAAGGTGTTGAAGTGTGAAGTCGAATAGTCACACCCTCCTAACAGGCAGAGAAGTTCGAGATGACGCAGCGATCTAGTAGGCTCTGATGACGGTGCGTGAAGCACTGAAACAGCTGTAAGCCTGACAGATATTACATATTTAATACGAGTAAGTCCACTAGTTCATCAATTAATTATATTCAAGTGTTAAAAGTGGTGTACGCAAGATTCAAAATGGAATAAGTATTATTCATACATCTTGATTACGGACACAACTTTTATCACTCTAACACTTCGGAATATTATATATATAGCCTATATATGCTTCTTTCGCCTAGTTAATTAACATATATATTACAGTGAAACCTCATCTTACGGGAACCCCCAAGATACGGACACTCCTTATATACGGACAGATTTTTATGTCCTAACTGAAATAGGCCTAATATAGAAATAATGATAAATTCAACTCTCGTTTTCGGACACTCTCAGACACAGACACGGACAGCTGTTTGACAGTTCTAAAGCTTGCTTTGCCTCCTGACTGCAGACAGAACTTGGATTTCAAGACCCAATGTGTTACAAAAATGGACAATTTAGTTTTGAGGATTGTACAAAAATTCCTTAACATAAAAGAAGACAATACAGTTAGCTGGAAGTGGATGAAATTTCTTAAAATGAAAGAAGACAATAAGGGTCTTGTAGGCTACTGCTAGTCGAGCCTGCTATCCCTTGTTATGCTGGAAGTGGGTGGATAAACAAATTCATAAAATTTTATTTAAAGCTTGAAGGGATATACTATAATTTACTTACTTATGGGCTTTTAAGGAACCTGGAGGTTCATTGCCGCCCTCACACAAGTCCGCCATCGGTCCCTATCCTGTGCAAGATTAATCCAGTCGCTACCATCATATCCATCCTTCAAATCCAATTTTATATTATCCTCCCATCTACGTCTCGGCCTCCCCAAAGGTCTTTTCCCCTCCTGCCTCCCAACTGACACTCTATTTGCATTTGTGGATTCGGCAATTCGTGCCACATGTCCTGGAAAATATAGGCTAATGCATATTATAAATTTATTGTTAGACTGGGGAGCCTCACTCCTAATAAAGGACACCTCCCAGATGCGGACAGATTGTTACGTCCCTTTGATGTCTGTAAATGAGAGGTTTCACTGTATATATATATATATATATATATATATATATATATATATTTATATAAAATTTACTAAGTATTTTATTATTATTATTATTATTATTATTATTATTATTATTATTATTATTATTATTGTATTAATAAAATTAATTGATTCACTAGCGGACTTACTTGTGTTAATTATGTAAGATTTGTGCGGCTTACAGCTGTTTCAGTGCTTCATGCACCATCCTCAGAGTCTTCCGGTAGGCTCTGAGGATGGTGCATGAAGCACTGAAACAGCTGTAAGCCGCACAAATCTTACATAATTAACACAAGTAAGTCCGCTAGTGCATCAATTAATTATATTCAAGTGTTAGAGGTAGTGTACGCAAGATTCAAAATGGATTATTGTATTAAGTTAAATATTTGTATTAAATTCTCACACTTCAGTCTTAGAAAACTTAAATCTTTACCATTCAATTAAATCCAAGGCTTTAGTTGGAAATTTATAACTACCAGTAGGCCTACTCACCAGTGGCGTAGCATGAAATTTTGAGCAGGGGAAGCTAACTCAAGTTGTCTTTCATGCAATATGAGAAAACGTATTACAAAAATACAGTCTTAAAATAAATAGTAGTCAGTTTCAAGTCAGCAGTCGAAGATTGGTTGGAACATCGTAAGTAACACCAATAAGGCATGACCTCAAATGATACGTAATAAAATATGATTTCACGGTTTGCACATATCTCTTAACAAATAGACACGTATACGTATAACATTAGCTCACTCCCTGTCATACTTAGAGAAATCACAATATTAGTATCATTACGTAAGTATGCGTCTGTCTTTTGGTTGTGTCCTTCATTGACAGCAAGGGAGTAGGTCATTTGTTTTTTAAATCACACTTTCGTTCGTAAGTCAGTCTTGATAATGCAATTGTCCTAAAAAAATTCAAGTAAATTGGTGTCAGGAACTGTTATTTCGCTCATTATTTATTATATCAGCCACAATGCACACTAACACTTCAACTGAACACAACTGACGAAAAGGTATAACTCGGAAACTACTTATTTTAAATGTTAAAGCTAGCTTCTTGCGAGCCTTGCGACTAAGGTAGTTTAGTTAGAAAGGGATGGAAAATCTGTGGGGTGGATTACACAGAAGAAACCAGTTTGCTTGGAAGCTGGTGTGTGCAGGCTTCTTGTTTACTGCTGCATCACAAATCATCCTGAGCTGCAGCATCACAATATTTAACGCATAAATAAAAATTCTATTAAAATTAATAAATAATTTTCTCCATAAACTGCCGGTTTATTATGAAATTATTATTAACTGGGGAAGCTAAGCTTTTTAGCTTACATTGACGCTACGCTACTGCTACTCACCTAATCCTTTAAAAATTTCCAGACTAGTTCGAAAGGATGTTGTTCTGCTGTCATTTTTATTTTACGACAGGTGATTTCTTCTGCTGATCGTCTCCCAGTTGTCAGCAAGGATTTCACATATGGTAGTGGGTCGAATTAAAGAAGAGGAAGTCCAGTTAAATTCATGAACATCAAATCAGCTAAGTATATGTTCCACCAAAAGTGCACTTCGTATTGGGGTTACATGGAGCTAAATGATCATTCACACTCAGCTGTTGATATAGCAAGTGTGTCTGAAGCAGAAAGAAGTGGCAATAGCTCATCTGGCTTTCTTTAATAATTTATAAGTATCTTATTTACACTCCCTGAAAGGTCTAATAATTTTCCAGTTATCTGAGATTCTAAATTGGTTATAGAGGTGCACTATACTTTCTTCTCCATACATTACATCTAGCTCCTCAGGCCATTCTGATAGATTTAACACAGTTAAGTGACAGAGAAGATTATTATAGTTAGTACCGTACTATTCTGCAAATCTTAATTCATTCCTCTGTGAAATGACTGAGTAGTTAATAATCCTAATTGCAATTTGGCAGCAAGACTCCAATACAACTGTCCTGCATTGATGCTTTGTATGTTATTGCATCTTGACAGAGGCACAGATTTGAATTTACTTAATTTAGTCATATTATTAGCTATCTTGACGTAATAGTCTGGATTTTATTGCATGACTGAAATACTCTAATAGTTCTATTTATATCAGTTTATTTGTTGTTGATATTTCCGTAAACCAGAATATTTATCTCTTTCTTTCTGATCTCTTGTAACAGTCTTTTCAAAATGGGAATACACTCTCCAAGTTTTCCCACACATCCTACAGAGTTGATGAAACCCACCGAATTGTGAAAATTTTACCAATATGCAAAATTCATTGCCTCAAACTTTTTGCACAGATGTTTAGTTCTCTTTGGTTCTTTTGTTTGGTTTTTTTTTAATACGTTATTTTACGACGCTTTTTCAACAGCTTAGATTATTTAGCGTCTGAATGAGATGAAGGTGATAATGCCCGAGGTCCAACACTGAAGTTACCCAGCATTTGCTCATATTGGGTTGAGGGAAAACTCCGGAAAAAAACCTCAATCAGGTAACTTGCCCCAACCGGGAATCGAATCCGGGCCACCTGGTTTCGTGGCTAGACGCGCTAACCGTTACTCCACAGGTGTGGACTCTTTGGTTCTTAGGAAATTGATTGTAAAGATCAGTGGTTCCCAATTACTTCAGAGTTGTGGACCTCCTTTTTATTTTTAAGACAAGCTGAGGAGAATCCTTCCTGGCATGACTAACCGGGATCACCTTAATCAGTCGCCTTCCTAGGAAGAGGACCATGCCCCGAGGGGACATTATGGGCTGAACTTGAACTTGAAGGACCGCACACCTTTAAATTTTGATATCTGCTTAGTAGTAGTAGTTGAGAGGTAGGTAGTAATATTAACAATTAAATTGAACATATAGTATATTCACAGTCTACTACATACAGTCACGAAGCTTGGGTTTTGAGGGTGCTAGAAACAATAGACTGTACCGGTACTATTTTGCATTGCCTGTAATGAGGCGATATTAGCGATCCTAGTGGTGAGCAACCATCTAATGTATGCATATTTACTACGTATTGAGCTTCGTGACTGTATATACTAGACTGTGGTATATTCCTGAATCTATATGTCATGGGAAAAATGACACCTCTTTTTGTTTCGGACAATTCTTTTCACGTCTGGTTCAATATTTGCTACTTTTAGCCTTAAAACAGGTTCAACATTGAGGCGACTTCTATATTTGTTTTCCAGGAAACAAAATATTGGAAATGTTTGTTCACGAAGATATGTTCTACAAAATGGAACTAGGTGTTTCAATCCCTTTTCATTTATTTTCTTATACTCAGAAAATACCTTCACCCAAAACTTGTCAAGTGTACATTCTTTGAAAAATATTTTAAATGAGCCATTACAAGTAACAACAAGTTAATCTTGCTCCTTCTCAGACAAAGTTTTTAATATACCACACCATACCCGAAAGAATTTCTATCCATGAGTTTTTAGAATCTGATGGAGGGAAGTAATCTCTGAAGCTAGTCGATAAATCATTCGATACTCAACGATGACATGTTGAACTTTTTGTGGCAATTCATTTAATATAATTAAATATGTACCAAACCTATATGCACATAGAATTATTCCAATTCAGAAACAACTACGTAAACTAAAAGAACTCCATAGGGAAATAACATTTCAATGGATACCTAGTCATCGTGGTATACCTGGAAACGAGAAAGTCGATAATATTGCAAAACAGGCAACATATTTGCAACCAACACCTTTTCAAGTGATCTCTCTATCCAGTGCTTTTGCTTCAGTAAAGTCTCATTTTACAAACCTATGGATCAACAATTGGCTCTCTTCTGACAAAGGAAAAATTGTACAGTCTGTACAAAAGAAACAATGACCTGGAAATGTACAAAAACTTGCCCAGATATGTTCAAACATTTTTAACAAGAGCCAGAACAGGTCACATTGTCACTCAATTGTACCTACACCGCTTTCACATTTCTGATAATCCTACTTGTCTGTGGTGTAATAATCATGATGAAGTTCTGGAACACATTCTTCTATACTGTCCATCCATAAACCACAAAAGAAGTAAATTAAAATTATCAGTACCAGTTGCAGAAGACACAGCCCTGCAGTATATATTGACTACACCCCATCTCTGGCTACTAGCAACAGGCATCTATAATGAACAGCAATCAAAATACCCCTCATTTCCCGTGAAAAACAACAACTGAATAGAATACAGTGGACTATAGTGGACTTTATGTTGTCGGCAAACAGCTGGATACATTAAGAAGATTGATTGATCAGTGGACTTCAGAAATGATTTCAATGTTGGGAAGGTGCTGAGACTACCACCTTCGTCTCGGCTTGCCCACAGTCGTATTTTTATAATAGCCGCCTCAATCCTGTCTCCAACGTCAAAAATATTCATAGCACTATGTTGAGTATGTTCAAGTACGCAAAAATATTTGCTAAGTCGGCTGCCATAGACAACCAAGAGAAGTTATTCAACTGATCATATGGACATTTAGTATCAGAAAGAGTTATACTTCATCACTTTTGCATACAGAAGTGCATTGGTATCCAGAGGAAAAATTTCGCAGCAATTATTTGCAAAATTGAGCAGACCACCAATTGGGAACACTGGTATAGATCATATAGTTTTTTAAAAGTATCTGAAAGTAATTTATTCTTTGGACTTTTCTGATAGGATCATTAATAGTTAGCTCTAGACTATGTTACTACATGACCAGTGGCGGCTCGTGGGTATTAAATTAAGGGGGGCTGCATACAAAAATAAACCAAGCAACTTACTTTATTTAAAGATTAGTTCCATGCGCCTTATCTTGTAAGTGTGTTTAAATGAGACAGGCTCATGTTAGTAGATTTACTGGCATTTAAAAGAATCGTGCGAGACAAAATTCCGGCACACCGGCAACGCTGATGTAATCCCTGCAGTTGCGAATGTCGTTAAATAAACCATAACTTAATTTTTTATATGCAGATTTGAACCTTAGAAATATCTAACTGGTGATGTTGTAGTTGGTTGTATAATATATATACATGATACATCAATAAATGAAAAAAAATAACAGCCAGAAATTGAATTCAGGATATTCAAGAGTACGCACCAGGGCGCTTGCCTCATTTATTGTGATGTTAGATGTTTTAGATTCCATTATGGTTTGAAAACATTCTAGCAATGGCTCCTTCTTCTCATGGACAACATTTACTGTTCTTATTTTAAATCCATCTTGTTGCCCCAGCTGATGGAATTGTCTTTGAAACACATTAATCTAATACAGATCGAGAGAAGAAAGCAGGGATACTGGATAAATTATCAAAAAAATATGCGAGCCTTTGTATTTTGTTTAGCGGCTCTTTCCATTTTGAGATTCAACTGATGGGCACTTAATTTCACATTTCTCCTGAATTCTTAAGGTACTGAACTGAATAGACTGTAAATATTGTACAGAATTAAACATTGTTGCACTTGTTATACTCACAACATTAAAGAAAATGTATTTAAAACTGCGTGCTACTGACAAACTGCTGCAAATTTTGCAGCGCCTGGAAACTCTGGATTCATGGCAAGGGGCAGCAGGGGGAGGGGTAAAACTAACGTGCAAAGCATCCGAGACGAGACTGGTAGCTCCAGGGGAGGAAGTGGCTTCACCTTATAGTCCTTGTCTCTGGTTTCGCTCTGGCAACACCAGGGAAGGAAGTGACTTCACTAACGATTGCGGGCCATGTCATTGAGAGCGAATTTTTTTTCTTAAATTCGAGCCACTAAATAGAGACTGTATAATAAATGTTTTTCACAACATAAAACGAGACAAGAGTCACAAATGTCTGGGGGTGCTGCAGCTCCGCAGCCCCCCTTCGAAAGCCGCCCCTGACAATGACAGATTATGACAGAGATGATAGAGGGAAATAATTTTTTTAATTCCACCCCTGGGGAAATTCCACAGATAGTAACAGTATATTCCTATTGCAAAAAAGAGTAATTAGAATAATAGTGGGTGCCAATTCTAGGGAATCGTGTAGGACTATTTAAAAAAAAAACTACAAATAATGCCCATGGCTTGTCAGTATATCTTTTCATTAATAATCTTCCTCATATGTAATCGTGAAAACTTTGTAACTAATTCAACAATTCATAGCATAAATACACGTCAAAAAAATGACTTTCATACTCCATCGGCAAGTCTATCGTGCTATCAAAAAGGAGTGCGTTATATGGCAGTAAAAATTTTTAATAGCCTCCCTAACGATATGAAAAATGAAACTCAAAACATAAAATTATTTAGGGTCAAATTAAAGAAGTACCTAATTTCTCACGCCTTCTATTCTGTAGGTGAATTCATGACATTCAATAATACTTCATGAAATTGATACTAAAACTTTGTGTTGTACTAGTAGACTATATTGTAAATCTCGTCTGTATATATTTCATCTAGACTGTTACTATAAATTAAGACTTTATAATAGTATTAAGTTTTTTGACTAGTTCCATATTCTAGCTGTGAAGCAATGTATGAATACCATGGAATGTTAATAAATACAATACAATACAATACAATACAATACAATACACCACTTTTTCTGCCTATCATTGTTGAGGCACCATTGCGGCATTACTGGAAATGAGACTGTAGATAATACTGCTGAACAGGCAACATCTTTGGGGCCCAAACCTATGCAAATAGCTTCTTTAACCAGCACATATTCTGTAGTTAATTCTCATTTAACAAATTTATGGATCGAATTATGGCTTTCTTCTGATAAAGGCTAAGTACTTCAAAACATACAAAAGAAAGCTAATAATTTACAAATGTTCCGCAACATTCCAAGACACATACAAACTTTCTTAACAAGAGCCAGGACAGATCATATTATCACTCAGAAGTATCTTCATTGCTTTTATCTTGTTGACTCTAGTAGTTGTTGCTGGTGCAACAATAACGAAGAAGATTTGGAACATATCCTCTTAAACTGCCCTGTCACAAACATCCGTAGAACTAATCTAAAATCTGCAATCCCTGTAACCTTGGACAATTCTCTCCAATACATAATGAATACAATTCATCTTTGAAATGTGGCTGCTGAAATATATAACCAGCATCGTGCTTTTTACCCATCATTTGTAAGAAGAGGAAATTCATAGTGAAACATAGTGGAACACGTGTTGTTAGCAAATAGCTGGATACACTACGAAGATAGATTATTGAGGCACCATCACATGAAACACTTATGAGACATTCTTTTAAATATTCTTCACTCATTCCGAACAAATTGAGTTTTTCAAGAAGGACAATCAGATGTAAGAACATAGTTTGACACCTGTCAGTGTTCTGCACAGAACATTTTAAACACAACTAGTGTCTCCTTCTTGCTTTGAGGTTCTACTCATTATTTTCCAATCTTAAACTGGTCAGGGGGAGGGAAATTTCCCCATCCCCTCTGCCGCCTTTCTAAATGACAGTTCTATGTATCCTGTCCTCGTAATTATTATTAGTTCACTGTTTCTCTTCAGCTGTGTCTGCCTATTTTGTTTCTTTTCAAGAGCTTATGTCTTCAGTGATATTTTATTTTATTTAGTTCATATGTAGAAGCGCCCTTGAGCCTGACCTCGCAGTTGATAGTAGGCCTACATCCATTTTGCGCCAGACATAAAACTAACAAGTGCTTACTAATTTCGACCTCCTGAATTCAAAAATAACAATCAAAATGTACCATCAGTTCGGGTTTCCGAGATGCACAATATGCATTCTATTTAAAAAATCACCGTATTTCCTGTGTAACTACTTTGTTTTACAAATGTGACGACACATTATGTGAAAACAATAATAGTATAAGTAGGCCATCATGTTAGAAACACTTGTAGAAGCGGAAATTATTTTATTGCCCTTTTACGAGTCTATTTGGAGGGGAGGAAACAGGTTTGCAATATGAATTCGCTTGAGTTTACCTGATTTTACTTGAGATGTGCATTTCTTTCACTGATTGATCACAACTGATTGAATTGTTTATGCCTTAAATTTAATTAACTTTTTGTTTTGTATTACACATACAACTCAACTGATGAATGATCGTTTACGTTCGTAAATTTAATAATCTGATTGGCTATGTATTGCATATTTTCAGTAGAGCCATCGATGTAGCTCAGTAGGCAGACTTGCTGGACTGCTGATCCGGAGCTGCGTTCGGGCTTGGGTTGGATCCCCCTTTGGTCTCATCGAATGGTTTCTTCCGAGGTTTTCCCCAGACGTGGGACTGAAGCCAGATGGTCTATGGTGAGTCCTCGGCATTACTTCATTTCACCCCTTTGATTTGATTACCTGGTTGGGTTTTTCCGATGTTTTCCCCAACCAAAAGGCAAATGCTGGGTATCTTTTGGCGAATCCTCGGACCTCACCTCATCTCACTACATCTCGCCAAAATATTGTAAAAAATTGCACAAAATTGTAGAAAATTACTAAATTGTGAAACTGTAAAATTGTAAAATATTGTAAAAATTTGTAAAAATTGTAATTGTAATATTGTAAAATTTTTACTTGTTCCACATCTTAAAGCTTCATTGCTCATGTAAGATCTATGGAATATAATAAATGAATGAATGTGAGCTTTAATGACATTACTGTATGAATTTAAATACTATTATAGTCACAATCATGCCATGGTATGAAAGAAAAATTTCACAACCTCGAGCGGGAATCGAACCTGCGACTTCCTGTAGTTTATATTTTGCAATAGACCACCTTGTCAAAATGACTTCTATAAGCGGAAATCGTTTTATTGCCCTTTTCGATTCCATTTGGAAGGGTAGAAACAGGTTCACTATAAGAAATCGCTTCAGTTTACCAGGAGATTTCCATGGTGTTAGTATTCTGTGTAAGATGTGTATTTCTTCAAAGTGTGCTTTAATGATAATATTCAAATTACGAATGGTTTATATGTGCGGATTTGAAGATTGTAGCATTGCTTCTTGGAATGCAATTAGACTACACAAAATTTTGCTGCTTTCTGTGTGAATGGGACAGTCGTGCTCGAGATAAGCATTATAAAATAAAACGACAATCACTTGAGCCAGGAAAGAAATATATTATACATCAACCTCTTGTACCTCAAAGTGAAGTAATTTTACTCCCTTCACAAATTAAGTTAGGGTTAATAAAGAATTTTGTTAAGGGGATGAATCATAAAACTGAAGCATTTAAACATATCCAGGAAAAATTTCCTGCTCGAAAATAAAAGAGGGAGTTTTCAATGGACCACGAATTAGAGAAATAATGAAGGACAATCACTTCGAATCTTTGTTGGAAGGAAAAGAGAGAGCTGCCTGGATTGCATTCAAGGAGGTTGCATTAAATTTTCTGGACAACCGTAGAAGTGAGAACTATGAAGAACTAATGAAAAATTTACTGTTGGCATATAAGACTATGAGTTGTAACATGTGCCTGAAAATTCACTTCCTTCACTCCCATCTTGACTTTTTCCTTGAGAATTGTGACGTTTTAAGTGATGAGCATGGTGAGCGTTTCTATAAAAAAAATTAGACTATGGAAAAAAGACACCAAGGACAGTGGAGTATCTATGCTAGCAGACTATTGTTGAACTTTATCTCGTGATTTACCTGATGCCCAGTATGAAAGAAAATGCAGAAAAAGAAAGCTATAAACTTCTGAACAGTGAATATTTAACCTTATTGCCACTATATAAAACAGTATTTTAAATAGATATAAATTCGAAAATTTATCAAACATCGTAACCAAAAACTAATTTTTTATTATCATATTCGTATTCAGGAGGCTCAAATTATATAGAAAACATGTATCATATGCTCAACACAAGAAAAAAGTAAAAATTTGTTACACAGTGTTATCAGTGACAACATTACAGTAAATTGTTATACAGAAAATCATTATTATACATTATAATATTATACTTAGCTTAAGTCTATAAATATTACTTTATACAGTAGAACAATCTCTGAGTTTCTTCTTAAAGTTAGCCCACTATTTAATTTGTCCGATCTCATCAGGTACTAGTACATCAATAAATTGTTTTTACTCAGGGCTATTTTGTACTGCTAAAAAGTTTGCATGATAACATTGATTCTATTATAAGCATTTAAATTTGGTAATCAATAAACATAATTAATTTGTTTATTAAATAACATGTGACGTCGTACAACATTTTGTCCACTATTCTTTTGAGAAGATTAACTCCATATGTAGATGGAATTATTGGGAATCATCAATGTGGTTTTAGGCATAATAGATCAACTATTGACTAGATATTTTGTATTCGACAGATAATGGAGAAAAAATGGGAGTATAAGGGTACAGTGCATCAGTTATTCATAGATTTAAAAAAGGCATATGACTCGGTTAAGAGAGAAGTATTATATGATATTCTTATTGAATTTGGTATTCCCAAGAAACTAGTTCGATTACTCCATTTTGAATCTTGCGTACACCAATTTTAACACTTGAATATAATTAATTGATGAACTAGTGGACTTACTCGTGTTAAATATATTATATATTATATTTAACACGAGTAAGTCCACTAGTTCATCAATTAATTATAGTTTGATTAATTAAAATGTGTCTCAGTAAAACGTACAGCAGAGTTCGTATAGGTCAGTTTCTGTCAGATGCGTTTCCAATTCACTGTGGGCTAAAGCAAGGCGATGCACTATCACCTTTACTTTTTAACTTTGCTCTAGAGTATGCCATTAGGAAAGTCCAGGATAACAGAGAGGGTTTGGAATTGAACGGGTTACATCAGCTGCTTGTCTATGCGGATGACGTGAATATGTTAGGAGAAAATCCACAAACGATTAGGGAAAACACAGGAATTTTACTTGAAGCAAGTAAAGAGATAGGTTTGGAAGTAAATCCCGAAAAGACAAAGTATATGATTATGTCTCGTGACCAGAATATTGTACGAAATGGAAATATAAAAATTGGAGATTTATCTTTTGAAGAGGTGGAGAAGTTCAAATATCTGGGAGCAACAGTAACAAATATAAATGATACTCGGGAGGAAATTAAACACAGAATAAATATGGGAAATGCCTGTTATTATTCGGTTGAGAAACTTTTATCATCCAGTCTGCTGTCGAAAAATCTGAAAGTTAGAATTTATAAAACAGTTATATTACCAGTTGTTCTGTATGGTTGTGAAACTTGGACTCTCACTTTGAGAGAGGAACAGAGATTAAGGGTGTTTGAGAATAAGATTCTTAGAAAAATATTTGGGGCTAAGAGGGATGAAGTTACAGGAGAATGGAGAAAGTTACACAACACAGAACTCCACGCATTGTATTCTCCACCTGACATAATTAGGAACATTAAATCCAGACGTTTGAGATGGGCAGGGCATGTAGCACGTATGGGCGAATCCAGAATTGCATATAGAGTGTTAGTTGGAAGGCCGGAGGGAAAAAGACCTTTAGGGAGGCCGAGACGTAGATGGGAAGATAATATTAAAATGGATTTGAGGGAGGTGGGATATGATGATAGAGAATGGATTCATTTTGCTCAGGATAGGGACCAATGGCGGGCTTATGTGAGGGCGGCAATGAACCTCCGGGTTCCTTAAAAGTCAGTAAGTTAGTAAGTAAGTAAGTAAGTAAGTAAGTACCGGTATTAAATAACATGAGGAAATTATTACATAAAATTAATATAAAATGTAACTACTAGATCTACTACAGACACATTTTAAGGTTATATTGAAAAATTACTTTTTTTACTAAGTCCCGCATAGTTGGCTTAATAATGAAATTTCTTTGACCTTATTTATTCAACAACTGTTCTAATTTTTATACTCGTTTTGGATTTCCATAATACGTTGAAATTTTTAGATGGCAAGAGGTCAAAAGGATTCTCCAGAGAGAAGGCAGTATGCAATAAGGGAAAGACATTCCAGTGAAATGCTACAGCAGGCACTGGATGATATAAACACTAGAAAACTTTATCAACGAGAAGCTGCACGTTTGTATTCCATCCCAAGGCAAAGACTAGTGAATAAATTGAAAAATAAACACAGAAATAATTTTAGGAGGCCAAATATGTTTCCACCGAGAATGTTGATGTTCTGTGTTCTGATGACTTTGTAATAGTCTCATATAAAGATTCACTGTTCCCTGGTAGGCCCACAGTCAATGGCATTGAACTGCATGGTCTCATCTCCAGATACAAAATCAGTTGTACGGTCGAGAAGGGAATGCATTGGATGTGGCCTGGCCAGTTTGAAGTAATAAAGAAAGTTAATAGGTTGGTAAATAAAAGTGACACATATGAACTGATTTTGTTAAGACTATCAAGAATTTAACTAGCGAATTAAAAATACCAGTAACTTATAGCGAACATATACGTAGGTAAAAAACAAATGCTGATATATTTCATTGTTATGGTAAATGTTCTAAGTTTACAATCAACTTTTTTTTTGTGACTTCATATAAATAAAATTTCATGTATTTTCTTACTGTATGGTCAAAAGTTATCTTGAATTTGAAGGGAAATGTAGAGAATTGAATTTAATAGAAAAACACATATGTGGTACAAAGTCTATTAGCCGCTTAACTTTGTACCATCATTAAATGTCAAATTTCACCTACCAGTACCCTATTTAAAATATAATATTTTATGTTTATTATGTCTCAATCCATAAAAGAAGTACTGGTACCAGTAGTTTTCTTAAATAATTTACTTTCTAACATCAATTTTAATGCACACTATTTTAGATAGTGTCCTAAGTATAAAAATATGATAGAAGTGGTACAATTACCCCAAATGACTGCAACATACCATGCAAATTATTTCAATTTACAACATAAACAATTCATTAGTTGAACTATACACATTATTATTCAGTTTGCAGCATATACAATTTTATTTTATTTTACTCCTATAACTTTCATAGTAAATCTTTCACTGCCAGCAGGCTACTTCCCAGGTAGTTTAAAGATGGCAAAAGTAAAACCCTTATATAAAAAAGGACCATAGACGAAAGTTCAAAATTATAGACCAGTCTCCTTACACTCTGTTTTTTTTAAGCTAATTGAAAAGGTTATGCACAAGAGGCTTGTATCATTTTTAACCCAACATAATATAATTCTTGAAAACCAACATGGATTTTGTAAGGTAAATCAACTAATACGGTAACTATTAACTTTTTAAAAAGAGTATATGAATCTATCGGCAAGAAAAAAATAGAAATAGAATAATTTTTAGACCTCTCAAAAGCATTTGATCTAGTGGATCACACTATTTTGTTAGAAAAATTAAAAACTATTGGAATTAGAGTCTTGGCACACGGTTGGTTTACCGGTACTTCTTACCTGAAAAACCGTGAACAAAGGACAGAGATCACTTGTAAAGAAAATGGTGGAATAATAAATTATCTGTCTAAGAAAAAAACGTATAGAGTATGGTGTTCTACAGGGCTCAATTCTTGGACCAATTCTATTTTTTTTATATATATAAACAATTTAGAGTCATACATCAGTCATGGAGAACCAACTTTCTTTGCAGATGATACCAGTATCTTTTATCAGGAAAAGATGTCAATACCATGTGTTTTCTTATAGAAAGGACAATAAATAACTAGTGGAATGGTTTGAGAGAAACAGACTGGTAATCAATAAGTCGAAAACCATAGCCATTTCTTTTCATCATTCACAAAACAATCATTCTGAGTGGCTGGTCATAGAGTATCAAAATGAAACAATTCAATATTTTAACAATACAAAATTTTTTGGTATATGGCTAGATGAACATTTAAAATGTTCTGTACACCTTCAGGAACTAGGGAAGAAATTAAGTAAAATTTGCTTTGCCTTGCGATTACTAATAAGAGCATCATCTATTGAATCTGCTCGCACATTGTACTTTGCATACTTTCACTCTATCCTAACGTACGGTATAATCTTTTGGGGTAATTCACCTAATGCAATCCAAATATTTAAACTACATTAGAGCCATAGTTCAGGTACCTCAAACTACCAGCTGCAGGCCATTCTTAAAAAAATTACATGTCTTGCCATTACTCTGTATTTATATTTATGAACTCTTAAATTTTATCAAATATAATTTGTATAGCTTTCCTACAAATTCAGACACACACCAGCACAATACAAGAAATAAAGATAATATTTTCATTGAAAGTTTTAACACAACTCTATGTAAAAACAGTTTCATTCATGCTGGTCTTCTTATATATAATAACCTACCATATTATCTTAAAGAAATAACTGCACATCAAAAATTTAAAAACAAAAACTGCTTTTACAGTATGAACGAATTTATTGAAAATTGCCATAACTGAATAGAAAAAATAACGCCTTACTTAAAAAAATTTACTTTCTCTTTTCCAGATAATAATAATAATAATAATAATAATAATAATAATAATAATAATAATAATAATAATAATAATAATAATAATATTTATTTGTCAGAAACCAGTGTACAAGGCCTGGATATGACATTGTCAGGTTCGATCTTGACTTCGAGAAGGATGTCTTCTCATGAAGGACACGTTGGTCGAAATTGACTCCAGACTGCTAAATGAAATGTAATTTGTTTTGTAAAGTGTTATATCTGTTCTTGTGGTTGTTATTTGTTAGAGTTGAAATTATTTATAATTAATGTTGAAATTTTGTATGTTATATTTTAGTTAATGTAGTAGGCCTATGTTGTATTTTAATTCTGTTGTAGCTTAGTAATTATGTGTCATTTTTGACATGTCCCATGTCACGTATGTGATCAGTTGGATGCAATAAATGAATATGAATAGGAATATGAATATTCATCACTCAAGCTATGCAAACATATGCAATACAAAGTAAACAGATTAATTCAATTTACAAGCATATTTTAGTTGAGGTATACAGAATTGTACAATTCATATCAAGTAGATTAATTCAATTTATAAGCATCAACAATTAGTCAATTGAGCTATACAGACTACTATTCAATTTACGGCATATACAATTCATCAATTAAGCTATACCAAAAATATACAATGCATAGTAAACAGATAATTAAATTTACAAGCATATTTTAGTCGAGCTATTATACAAAACTGTACAAATCATATCAAGTATATTCATTCAATTTACAAGCATAAACAAATTCTCAGTTGTGTAGAAGATATGAATATGTAGAAATTTGGTTAATTCTGTTCTACATCTTTTCTCATGGTCCTCCAAAGCTTTAAGATAATTAGGCAGTGCATTGAAGACTCAAAGAAACTCAGGAAAATTTTGTGCTTTGAAGAATTTAATAAATGGTGTCAACTGCCACAGAAAGGTAAACGAGTCAGCTTATATCAAGACTTCACTCCCACAAACAGCTGGGTCAGACATCATACAGGCCTTTCTAGCTCCGAGTGGAGAGATGCGCTGAAGATGACTGGTAATGTTGCTCCTGTACGCGCTATTCCAGGCAGAACTCAAGACAATAATCACTGTAGGCGAAGCCACAGTGAGGTTGAAACTTTGGCTCATGTCTTGGGTTCATACCCATTTGGTGAAACTCTTCGTAACGGCAGACATCACAAAACCAGGTCTGTAATCGCAACATGCCTTAAGTCCAATGGCTACACTACCTATGAAGAAGTCCATGGAATAGCGGATACTGGAAGTCATCGGCATATTGATATTATAACATTTAAACCTGGAGAGACAAAAGGTTATATTCTGGATCCGACCATCAGATTCGAGACGTATCAGAATCAATCTGAGGAGGTTAATCTAGGGAAAAGGACAATTTATGAACCCACTATCCCTTATTACACAACACATCATATAAACTCAGGGATATAGAAGTCATCGGATTAATGGTGGGAGCTAGAAGGACAATAACGAAACAATTCGTGTCATTCTGTCATAAATTTGGAGTCCCAACAACAACAATTAAGGAAATTTCTATTATAGCTTTGAAGGGTTCTCTGCAGATTTTACGGCGACATTTGTATTTCAATTCAAATTATAGTTGAATTTTCTCAGTCTATTTTTTTATCTGTATTTTTTTTATAAATTTTCATTATGTGAAATATTATCTACTGCAAATTTCAGTTTCTTGTAAACAAATTTCTTGTAAGATATTTTTAATGTCATTTTAAATGTTACTGTTTAACATCCTTTGTCTTTGGCAACCTCACCGAGTTGAGGAAGATTGAATTATTTTATTACATGAATTGTGATTTTTATAACAGCTTAGACTAACAGAGAGTAGATGGAGATCTGATTTATGTCTTGTATTCAAATTATGAAAGATACTCGTATGCTATTACACTACATCAAAGATCTTTGATCAAATTCAGTTTTCTGTATAGAATGCTGTGTCGTATAATTCTAAAAGGGGCCTACTGCCAGTGTGTATTATTATTATTATTATTATTATTATTATTATTATTATTATTATTATTATTATTATTACCATCATTATTATTAATTCAAATTAATTCCCTCCTTTTTTAAATCAGGAAATATGTTTTGTTCTACTTATAGAAGACCATTTTTGACAATTTATTAAGACACAAGTTTTGCATTATTTAATTGTGTTCTTGTATTGAGCAACGCTTTATTAGAACAGTCTTATTTTTTTCGTTCTATTATATTCCAAAATTAAATCTCTACATAATCTGCATATGCATAATATTACTATGGACGAACCTAGAATTTTGGTTCAAAGGCCAGGCAGAGGAAGAAAGAAGGATAGAGATCCTAGCAGATGGTAAAAGAATAAAAGAAAAGCAGCAGGTAAGATCATTTTATGTTGAAAGTGGGATTTTCAAAAACGTTTCCATTAAAGATATAATGTTTAATCTAATCTAAAATATTGCATATATTTTAAACTTTGTTGCTGGTAGGAAAGTTTCCTTACAGATTATGATCTTGTTTCTTTCAGGTATTTTTCCAAAGGCTCATCAATTCAACCTAGATGTGGACATAACACCGAGGCACTAAAATTTTCAACATTATCATTTATTAATTTCATTTTGTTGAAGTTTTGACAGATAAGCGAAGTACAATAGGTTAGGATTAAATAGGTCCGTCTAATGCTTATCTATTAATATTGTATTGATATATTACAATTTATTGATCATGAACGTTTTCGGCACATATATGTGCCATCTTCAGATGTTAAAAAATAGTCTTAATACATACTTGATAATGCCATAATGGTAAAACATGAGTAACAGCGACATAACCGTTATATACTATTCAAATGACCTTATGGTTGCAATGAAGGGAGAGTGTGTAATTAATAACGGTGTGAACATTGCAATCATAAGGTCATTTGGATAGTATATAACGGTTATGTCGCTGTTACTCATGTTTTACAATTATGACATTATCAAGTATGTATTAAGACTATCTTTTAACATCTGAAGACGGCACATATATGTGCCGAAAACGTTCATGATCAATAAATTGTAATATATCAATACAATATTAATAGATAAGCATTAGACGGATCAATTTAATCCTAACCTATTATCATTTATGCCACCTGACCGGGTATTTGCCTGAATAGGAAGAATTATCAGAAAGGTAGATATTATAACATCTCCAGATGAATATTTAAAGATTTTCTCTGATAATGGTTCCTTGAAAATATTTATTTCTCCAAAAGTTCTAGCGTATGACTGGAAAACTCGTGTGCGACTAGATATGCAGCCACCAGGGTCTTAGCACTTTAAGTTACAAGCTTCAAAAAGGTTTTCATTAGGCGTAATGCATATGGTAACATAACCAGTGAGGGAAGTGAGACGGTATGGAATACCGCCACTGGTTTCTATGGCCAGAAAACATACTGTTAGTAAAAAAAATGACATACCATCACTGAAAAAATGTGATCGTGAAAATTCGTTTATACATTTCTTCACAGCAAAGAGTACTATCTGTTTGCTTCGTAAATCTAAACCACAGCCTTCTGAAATTGTATTCAGTATGTATTTAGACAAGCGTATTTCAAGTATAGAAGGCTGTGATCTGTAGCTTGTGATGGCCCTTGTTGCCAATTTAGTGACTGTCATTTTTAAGTAAGACACTTTGAAGCTTTAACATTATTTTAAATGATAAGTCTCAAAAGACATTGTAAAATGATCTGGTAAATAACTGAAGTAACTTGAAATTATTTTATTAAGGGGACACTCAACTATATTTTGGAACTTTTTTCCTATTTGACCAATCTTTTTCAAATTTGGAGAAAAAGTTTAATATACACATGGAAAGAAACATGCAAAATCTCAGGTCATTAGATCCAATACTTTTCAAAATAAAAAAATATTTCAATTTTTAATCAATCATTAATTGAAATATCACTTTTAATTATCATTTTTTATTTTTTGGCTTTGTGCATTTGACTGTGACTTCTCAATGAATAGGGGAAGAATTCTGTGTATTGATTTAGTTCTGTCATGTAAATTAGTGTAGAAATTTAATTTTTCATTTCTATGACACTTTTTCTCCAATTTTTAAGTTGAGTGCCCCCTTAAGAAATTAAGAAAGCGTAAGCTTCAAAGATTCGCATTACTGACTGTACGAAACAATTTATTGTATACATCATTTTTGTCTATGCCTTTTTTAAATCGAGGTATGCCAGAGGAAAATCTTAGGGCAGCATACCACCTCTGGTTTTTCCCACTTCCCTCACTGAACATAACTGTAGTTAAAGGTGAACTTCATTACAGGAATAACCTGTCAGTATTTAAGGGAATTTTCAAAAAGGGAAAAACAGCTGCTACTATTAATCCCATAATTCTACCTAATGAGATTGTTGTCAAATGACAATAAATTAAAAGACATTGAAAATCTGCTTGTAAAACATTTTGAGGAAGATTGGAAAGAAAATTAATCTTTTTCCTTTTACAATGAGCTATTTGTGAAACAAAATGTGTTAAGATGCCAAGGCTATGTTGAGGATTTTGATCAGAATGACAATACGTGTGGAAAAAATGTTTATGACATAAAGGACATGCATACTTACTTACTTACTTACAAATGGTTTTTAAGGAATTCGGAGGTTCATTGCCACCCTCACATAAGCCCGCCATCGGTCCCTATCCTGTGCAAGATTGATCCACTCTCTATCATCATATCTCACCTCCCTCAAATCCATTTTAATATAATCCTTCCATCTACGTCTCGGCCTCTCCAAACGTCTTTAACCCTCCGGCCTCCCAACTAACACTCTATATGCATTTCTGGATTCGCCCATACGTGCTACATGTCCTGCCCATCTCAAACGTTTGGATTTAATGTTCCTCATTATGTCAGGTGAAGAATAAAATGCGTGCAGTTCTGCATTGTGTAACTTTCTCCATTCTCCTGCAACTTCATCCCTCTTAGCCCCAAATATTTTCGTAAGAACTTTATTCTCAAACACCCTTAATCTTTGTTCTTCTCTCAAAGTGAGAGTCCAAGTTTCACAACCATACAGAACAACCGGTAATATAACTGTTTTATAAATTCTAAGTTTCAGATTTTTTGGCAGGAGACTGGATGACAAATGCTTCTCAACCGAATAATAACAGGCATTTCCCATATTTATTCTACGTTTAATTTCCTCCTGAGTGTCATTTATATTTGTTACTGTTGCTCCAAGATATTTGAATTTTTCCACCTCTTTGAAGGATAAATCTCCAATTTTTATATTTCCATTTCGTACAATATTCTGGTCACAAGACATAATCATATACTTTGTCTTTTCGGGATTTACTTCCAAACCTTTCGTTTTACTTGCTTCAAATAAAAGTTCCTTGTTTTCCCTAATCGTTTGTGGATTTTCTCCTAACATATTCACGTCATCAGCATAGTCAAGAAGCTGGTGTGACCCGTTCATAAAGGACATGCATATATAAAAATAATGTTTCATTGTTTTTTTTTTGTGTAAAAGTTGTTTATAAAACTACCAGAAATAATTTTGTTTATTGAAAATGTATGCTTTTCTTTGTGTTCCGAAAGAATTTTGCGTAATACTGTTTACATTGCACATTACTCTGAAAAGTTTAATGATGACTAATACTGTTGTGTTCATTCCTTAATGTGTTTTATCCATACCCGTATGTTTATTTCAAGTTTCTAAATCCACGAATTATTTCCAAAAGGGGATGTCTCCTTTTTAAATGCAATTATCAATAAAACCAGTGGTTGAAAATCATTATGAATGAATACAAACCTAACTATGTTAGTATATTTCAATGAAATAGTAACTGAATTACCTACATTTTAAACACTATGAAGGCCTAAATCAGTTTTTCTCAAATTTAAAACATGTGGATAGCATGTACAGTAGTGGCAAAAAAAAAAAAAAAAACCGGACCAACCCATGTAGCTGATTTCAGAGCCTTGTTCACTCCAGAGCACGATAGACTGGTAACTAAGACTTTCGTGGTTCGAATCCTGCCTGGGAAGGAAACTTTTTTTGTTCCTTATTCAAATTTATTCCCAATACTTTTCGATTGCTGGTAAAATCCATGTTCTGGGAATAATAAGTTAATTAAGTAGTAAAATATCTCAGTACTCGAATAGTATTCAGAATAAATTTGAATGGGGAACAAAAAAAAGGTTTCCTTCTCAGACAGGATTCGAACCACGAAAGTCTTACTTTTAGTTACCAGTCTATCGTGCTCTGGAATGAACAAGGCTCTGAAATCGGCTACAAGGATCGGTCCAGTTTTTTTTGCCACTACTGTACATACCGGTAGATGGAACTATACGACAAAATATGGAATTCGAGCAAAATGCCGCCATTTTTGAGAGTGCGAGCGCGATATTATATATGAAGAGTCCACTGCAAGAATGATGGATGTCATTTGGAATACATTTTGCAGGAGAAGCAATTGAAAGTTTGAAATGCTTAGCGCTCAAAGCTTTTCCGATCATTACTGGACAATGACTATCAGTGTTAATGCCATATAACTCTCTATGTACATTCTATATGTCTTAAGCTATGCATTGACAGTCTCGGTTCATTTTCGACAAGAAAGTGACATCCATCATTCTTGCAGTGGACTCTTCATATTAATATTGGCTTTATTAATAAAAGCTGGAACACGAAAGAAGAAGAAAATCAGGAAATGTTGGATCCATAATTTTACTAAGTTTAATTTCGTTTTTTCTTTTAATTCGGGAATTTCGAGTTATAAAGAAACTCGTTCTCCTCATATCAATTTTTACTTCAATTATTAGTCTATTATATTTCAAATCTAAAACAGAACAAATATATACTTATACTTTATCATGTTAAATACAAATAGAGGAAGGGTGAAAACAGATTTCATTTATTGCAAACAAATTTAGATAATAAAAATGGTGGGAAATTTTTGCCCAACCTTCATAATGCTAGGGTTAAGGGAATAGGGACTCAGAAAACTTTCTGCAAAACTTTTAAGAAAATTAAATTACATTATGTTTTATTTAACGATGCTGGCAACTGCCGAGTTGATATCAGCGTCGTTGGTGTGCCGGAATTTTGTCCTGCAGGAGTTCTTTTACATGTCAGTAAATCTACTGACATGAGCCTGTCGCATTTAAGCACACTTAAATGCCATCGACCTGGGCCAGGATCGAACCCGCAATCTCGGGCACAGAAGGTCAGCACTCAACCGACTGCGCCACCCAGGCCGAAAACTTTTAAGAAAACCGGATGGCGATCTGCAACACATCAAAGGAGGGAGGTGTCCTTTTGTCAGACATTCCCAGCTAGCAAGAAGTGACCAGTAATTTTGGTGTTGACTGTATGTGGTTGGAATAGGTGTGTAGTGTGCTCGTAAATATTAGGTGCATAATTCTGTGGCGATTTTTCATAAGTTTATTAAACACATCAGGTACACATAAGAGAGAAGTTAATCATCAACAATATATTCTCCTTCACTATTTACAACAATCTGGCAACGCTGGAATAGTTTTTCGATTCCACGCCTGTAGAAATCGCGTGGTTTTGAGTTTTAAAGGTTGTTCGATAGAGAGCGGAAGAGGTGAAAATGTGAGGGCGCAAGATCAGGTGAATAAGGTAGGTACGGAATGACTTCCCAATCCAATTCCTGGATAGTGTTTTGTGTCAGGTTAGCAGAGTGCGTGCCGACGTTATCGTGGAGTAGCATCACTTCACGCAGTCTTGTTGGTCGTTTTTCTTGGATTGCGTGTGCAAGAAGTCTCAGTTGGTGGCAGTAATGGTTACACCTCGGGGAAGCAATTCGTAGTACAACACACCCTCGCAGTTCCACCAGATGCATAACATTTTCTTTTGTGGATGCGCGCTATCCTTTGTACGGGGAGTTGCTTTTTTGTTCGGGCTTAACCATCCCTTTCTTTTCCTTTATGTTAGCATAAAGAACCATTCCTCGTCACCAATAACGATATTGGATAGGAATGTTCGATGTTGTTCACGAGCTAATCGATGACGAGTAAGCAAAGATGCACATAAGGCCACCTCGTGATTTTTGTGGTTTTTGGCTTAGAGCATGTGGTACTCATACACCTGATTTTTTAATCTTGTCCATTGAATGCAAATATCGCACGATGGTAGAATGATCACAGTTCATCACATTTGCCAGATCTCGGGTACACTGACGTGGATCATTGTGGATTAATGTGTTTAAACGGTCTTCATCAAGCCCCGAAGGTCTTACTGAACGTGAAGTGACACTAATGTCAAAGCAACCCTCCTTAAAACGAGAAAACCATTTTTCTTGCCATGCTCTCTCCGTAAATGTTTCTGGCCGCCTACGTTGCTTTCGCCCCTCTATTGAACTCAAAAAAAAAAAGAATATGTCGGAAATGTTCTATTTTCTCCATTTGACACTCCATTTTCTAGCGTCCACGGCTCCATTCACTATATGCAAAAATGAAAACTTCAATATGTAAACTCAAGTAGGCCTACAACAATTGAACTTCAAATAAAAAATGACAATCGGTAAATAAACCCATAGCAACGGAGTACCAACACGCGAAACAAAAACGATACGAAATTTATTTATTTTATTGGGTTATTTTACGACGCTGTATCAACATCTAGGTTATTTAGCGTCTGAATGAAATGAAGGTGATAATGCCGGTGAAATGAGTCCGGGGTCCAGCACCGAAAGTTACCCAGCAGATACGAAATTATGCACAAACCTAATAATTTGGTACCTTTATGCGTGCTTGTTTAAGGGAACAGGAACGCAAACAAACACTCTGAAAATCTTTTAAGAAGGTCTTGTCTGCAGCATGTAATCCATTAAAGAAGGCTTCCATTCATATTGCATTTCAATAAACGTTTTGTTGTAAATAAATAGTAGGTTATTTTAAGACGCTTTATCAACATCTTAGGTTATTTAGCGTCTGAATGGGGTGAAGGTGATAATGCCGGTGAAATGAGTCCGGGGTCCAACACCGATAGTTACCCAGCATTTGCTCTTATTGGGTTGAGGGAAAACCCCGGAAAAAACCTCAACCAGGTAACTTGTCCCGACCGGGAATCGAATCCTGGCCATTGGTTTCGCGGCCAGATGCGCTGGCCGGTACTCCACAGATGTGGACGCAAGGATAAATAACTGAATAACTTCATGATATCTTTAATGAGTTAACTTTTGCAATTTACCTGGCTGACCAGTCCGAAGCCTAATGAAGATTCCGCGCTGCCATCTGGTTTCTTGTTGTGGTGAGGTGTGTTCATGATTGTGTCGAAAAGGGTGTGTGTTTTGAAATTCAGTTGAGTGTTCAGGATGTGATGTGGGTGTGTTTTCGTATGTTTATAAATTTCATATTGTTATACAATGTTAAGGGCGGCCGGGTAGCTCAGTTGGTAGAGCAGCTAGCTACGGACTGGAAGGTCCGGGGTTCAATTCCAGGTGGTGACAGGATTTTTTTCTCGTTGCCAAACTTTCAGAACGGCCCCAAGGTTCACTCAGCCTCCTATAAAATTGAGTACCGGGTCTTTCCCGGGGGTAAAAGGCGGTCAGAGCGTGGTGCCGACCACACCACCACATTCTAGTGCCGAGGTCATGGAAGCATGGGGCTCTACCTCCATGCCCCTCAAATACCTTCATGGCATGTTACGGGGATACCTTTACCTTTTTACCTTTATAGGATGTCAAGTTTCTGGTTTTTTGGTTGAATGTGTAGTATTTTCATGTCAGTGTCTATGTTGCTGTAGTTGTGATTGGAGTTTGTGATGTGTGATTTTTGTTTAGCATAACTGATGAATTGTATGTGATATAAATCTAATAGTATACTGTATAGGTCAACTGATGAATTGTTTAAGCTTATAAATTGAATTAATCTACTTCATATGAATTGTACAATTTTGTATAGCTTAACGAAAATAAGTTTGTAAATTGAACTAATTTGATTGTATATGTTTGTATAGTTTGGCTGATGAATTGTATAAGTTATGCTTTTAAAATGATTACTAGTCTGTGTAGCTCTACTGATGAATTGCATATAGGCCTACTGTAAATTGAATGGTAGTCTGTATAGCTCAATTGATGAATTGTATATGCTGTAAAT
Organism: Periplaneta americana; assembly: GCF_040183065.1. Classification (NCBI taxonomy): domain Eukaryota; kingdom Metazoa; phylum Arthropoda; class Insecta; order Blattodea; family Blattidae; genus Periplaneta; species Periplaneta americana. The sequence continues at coordinate 32,663,106 of NC_091119.1, forward strand.
TGTATAGTAGTTTGTATAGCTCAACTGATGAATTGTGTATGATTATAAATTGAATTAATCTACTTGATATTAATTGCACAAATTTGTATAGCTTAATGAAAGTATGCTTGTAAATTAAATTATTCTGCTTACTTTGTATTGTATATATTTGTATAGTTTTGGCCGATGAATTGTACATGCTTTAAATTGAATAGTAATCTGTATAACTTTGTTGATAAATTGTTTATGTTCGTAATTTGAAATAGTTTGCATGATATGTATTATCAATTTCTGTATATCAAAACTGGTTGAATTGTTTATGCCTTAAATTTAATTAACTTACTTGTTTTGTATTATACATATAGCTCAACTTATGAATGATCGTTTGCGTTTGTAAATTTAATAATCTGATTGGCTATGTATTGTATACTTTTAGTAGAGCCATCGATGTAGCTCAGTCGGCAGACTCGCTGGGCTGCTGATCCAGAGCTGCGTTCGGGCTTGGGTTGGATCCCCCTTTGGTCTTTGGTTTCTTCCGAGGTTTTCCACAGCCATGGGACTGAAGCCGACGCGTCCTCGGCATCAACCCCTTTGATTTGATTACCTGGTTGGGTTTTTCCGAGATTTTCCCCAACCAAAAGGCAAATGCCGGGTAATATTTAAAAATAGGCTTAAGGACTTTACTAATAGACGATAATTATACACAGTATTTAAAGGGTATAATTGATATTTTGTTATTGAAGTGTTGTATCAGTGAAGAATTATGTTGTGTCAGTGAAGTGTGTTGTGTCAGTGAAGTGTGTTGAGTAAGTGAAACTTGTTCCTGTCAGTGAAGCTTTATAGTTTATAGTGGCAGTGCAAAGTATTTGAACAGTGAAATGTTTTTGAAGTGTTAGTGACATCAGGATAGAATCAGTGAAATGTGTCGTAGTTCCAGTGCAGTGAGTGAGTTGACAGCGAAATGAGTGTAGTGGTGAAAGGTACTTGTGCAGATATGAACATATCATACTCGTGAGTTTTAGTTCGAACATAGGTTTAAGGTACAAATTAGATTTACTTTAAATGTTATTTTAACCGATCGTGCTTCATTTAATTTAGGATGTTCCCTGTTGTTATTATTATTATTATTATTAATTATTGTTAGTATTAATTATTAGTATTATTATTAACTGTATTTTTATTGTGTTTATTATTGTCTTTATTGAGTGTAATTAGTTACCACTGCCACCGGGTATATACCCATTGCAGTGTGAATACATACATACATACATACAATATTTTGGCGAATTCTCGGACCTCACCTCATCTCACTACATCTCGCCAAAATATTGTAAAAAATTGCACAAAATTGTGAAAATTGTAGAAAATTACTAAATTGTAAAACTGTGAAAATTTGTAAAAATTGTAATTGTAATATTGTAAAATGTTGACTTGTTCCACATCTTAAAGCTTCATTGCTCATGTAAGATCTATGGAATAAAATGAATGAATGAATAAATGAATGAATGAATTCTGCGTAGAATAAATAACAGGAGATTTGTCTAATTTTTTCGATTTTCAGAAGTAGATTAGTAGATTTCTAAAAAGCAGGAGATATACTGCAAAATCAGTAGGCCTGGCAACAGTGACAAATTACAAACATGAAGGTCCGTCAGCTGCGCGGCGGCCTCCCGGTCTGACCCAGATGTGAACGGCACGGCGGTCTCGGGCGAATTCCTCCACTGTTCAGCGGTCCGTGAGCTGGAAAACTAATTAGGCTCACGATGAACTGTTATAACGAGAACCAGACTGTACCTAGTGACCGGGGAATCCCCTCTACTAAAAGAACTAAACATTGGAAATTCCAGTGACTCAAGGTGTAATACATCCGGGTCTCGAACCCCTGACGGCCCATGAACCGCAAATGAGTTCTGTGCTCGATTTGTGACAATAGACGAGTTGGACCATGGCTTCGTTGAAAATATGTATCGACAAGGAACCCGCCTCATGGACAAGGCGGGAACACGGAAGGCATAGATGAATGAGAATGATGAAACAGAAAGGAGAGGGCAGGGGATGTGGTTTTTTATCCCCACTCTATATATCCATGACTTCACCACAATTCTGACCAGCGTTAATATTAATGCTGTTGGCAGACTGTGTCAGGAGCCATTTGCACAAACAAACTCAATGACACTTGTCGTCAGTTTTCGCATTTGTAAATGGAAACTGTTTACGTTAACTTAACGTAACTTTTCGTTCAGTTGAAATGGTATATTACAAAATCGAGGAAAAGTTTGAAAAACTCTCTCTGCTCGTCTTTCAGTTTCCGAGATTTTGTAATGCACTTCACAAATGAAGAGTCCACTGCAAGAATGATGGATGTCATTTCGAATACATTTTGCAGGAGAAGCAATTGAAAGTTTGAAATGCTTAGCGCTCAAAGCTTGTATGTATGTATTTATTCACACTGCAATGGGTATATACCCGGTGGCAGTGGTATAATTACACTCAATAATGACAATAATAAACTTATTAATTAAATATACAGTTAATAATAATACCAGTAATTAATACAAATAATTAATACTAACAATAATGTATAATAATAATAATAATAATAATAATAATAATAATAATAATAATAATAATAATAATAATAATAATAATAATAATAATAATAGGGAATATCCTAAATTAAATGAAGCACGATCACTTAAAATAACATTTAAATAAATCTAATTTGTATCTTAAATCTAAGTTCGAACTAAAACCCACGAGTATGATATGTTCATATCTGCACAAGTACCTTTCCACATTTCGCTGTCAATTCACTCACTGCACTGGAACTACGATACATTTCACTGATTCTATCCTGATTTCACTAACACTTCAAAAACATTTCACTGTTCAAATACTTTGCACTGCCACTATAAACTATAAAGCTTCCCTGACAGGAACACGTTTCATTGATACAACACACTTCACTGACACAACATAATTCTTCACTGATACAACACTTCAATAACAAAATATCATTTACATCCTTTACATACTGTGTATAATTACCGTCTATTAGTAAAGTCCTTAAGCCTATTTTTAAATACTTTTTGGTTGTTGGTAAAGGCTTTAGTAAGTCTGCAGGTAAAGCATTCCAGTCCCTGATAGTACGATTGAGAAAAGAAAACTTTCCAGTGTCCGTCGTCTGTCTTCTTTCCCTCAATTTATATGAGTGGTCGTTCCTTGAAGAGTAATTTGGCGGTTGCAACCTATTTTTTATTTCTCTCCAGGCAGGCTCACCTCTGTATGTTTTGAACAGTGCGCATAATCGAATTCGCGTTCTCCTGTCCTTGAGTGTGTCCCATTTTAATGGTGAATTTTTCCGACAACACTTGAGAGCCCGTTTTTGAATCTTTTCCAGTGTCTTAATATGTTCTAATATGTAATGATCCCAACATGCAGCACCATATTCCATTACTGGACGTACTAGTGATTTATATGCAATTTCTTTGGATTTATCAGAGCCTTTTCTTAGTACCCTCATCACAAAGTGTAACGCTCTCCATGCTTTTCCCGCTGTGTCCGTAACGTGTTCCCCCCAGCCGAGATCGCTGCTAAATGTTATTCCGAGGTATTTACATTTGTGAACTTCCGGAATGGTTTCATCCCCTAATGTATACGATGCGACTATTTTATTTCTTTTCCTTGTAAAGCTGATGGGTTTGCTCTTTAGAGAATTTATTTTCATTTTGTTGGCTATTGCCCAATCATTTATTCTATTTAGGTCAGTCTGAAGAAGAGTAGTATCTTCATAACTTTTTATTTCCCTGTATACCATACAATCATCCCTAGACAAGATATTAACTGGCAGATCATTTACAAAAGCCAAGAATAGAAGAGGCCCCAAGACACTCCCCTGTGGGACTCCGGAAGTAATTTCAATTGGGTTCGATAATTTCTCCCCTGCCCGTACTCTCCGAGTCCGACAAGTTAAAAATTCCTTGATCCACTGGAGTACTCTGAAGTCAATCCCCGTTGATTGTAGTTTAACCAGCAATATATCGTGTGGGACTACATCGAATGCGCGTGAAAAGTCAATGATCAGTGCTTAACTGTGATATTCCGACCATTACTGGACATTGGACAATGACTATCAGTGTTAATGTCATGTAACTCTGTATGTACATTCTATATGTCTTAAACTATGCATTGACAGTCTTGGTTCATTTTCGACAAGAAAGTGACATCCATCATTCTTGCAGTGGACTCTTCAAATGTGTATTGTATAACATTTTTTCCACGATCACATTTTAAAAATTGCAAATACAATATATTTTGCGTTGAAAATATAGAGCAATATTATTCTATATGGATCATATGAGGAGACAAAGAAGAAGGCAGAAAATAGGAAAGACTGGGGAATGCTGGGTTTGCAGTAAAAGACCTGCCCTTGGGCAAACCACTGTGAATGAATGGATTGTTTCAAAACCTTCGCAAAACTGTACTGCAATGGTAACTAAGTAACAATAATGATGTGTAATGGGTCTATTTCAGTATAGTTTTATGTTATGAAGAATGGTTTCTGTGTGGGAATAACTTTCAAGGCCTAACAACAATAGCTGTAAGTACACCAAAATAGGGTTACCAAACGTCCGTATTTTGAAGGTTTGTCCTTCTGTCCATATTTATTTTTTAAGATTTGAAGAGTCCACTGCAAGAATGATGGATGTCATTTGAAATACAATTTGCAGGAGAAGCAATGGAAAGTTTGAAATGCTTAGCGCTCAAAGCTTAACTGTGATTTTCCGATCATTACTGGACAATGACTATCAGTGTTTATGCTATATAACTCTCTATGTACATTCTATATGTCTTAAGCTATGCGTTGACAGTCTTGGTTCATCTTCGACAAGAAAGTGACATCCATCATTCCTGCAGTGGACTCTTCATTTGTTAAATGTCCGTATTTTTATGAAAAAGTCCCAATCATCTAAGTTTCAATAATTACATTTGAAAATATAATTCTGAACTGTGAATAAAACTTTAGTTTTTCGTCTATATATTTTATTCAGAGACTGAACTCACTTCAACGCTACAATAGTGCTTCAAATATTAGCGTCATTGGTTAGTACATATTCTTTTTGGAATACAAGCCATGAATAAACTATGACAGATCACACCTTGTTCATGAAATCAATCGCTCGATGTGGATAAACAGTAGCATGTTCTGCTGCACCATCAGTAACACGATGTTAAGTCAAAATAATTTTTTTTGCACCTGGAAATCTGCATCAGTAAAACTGTAAACATGCGAAATTATTGTTCCGAGTGTAGTGAAAAACCATTGTTTCAGTCACCGTCTGCGAATATGGTGAATGAAGTAGTTTTTCTAATTAGATCTACAGTATAATTGTAAAATTTGGTAATAAAAAATTGGTTGGTGTTTTTCATGTATACAGTTCTGGCACTGAAAGGTACTGTACTGTAATTGTATTTTTTGTTTTAACTGTATTTTAATTATTGTACTGCATTATACAGATAATTATTTAATATACTGGGTGTTCAGTTCAAAGTGTGTCATGGCTCGCTGTATGCCGTCAGGTGGCTAGTCGATGAGCCTATAATCTTTTCGCAGTAAGAAAAATCCAAATGTAAACAATAGCATGTGACTGAAGTGAGGCTTCATTGGTCAATGTTTGGCGTCATAGATTCTCAGTACATGTTCCCGCCTACTGTTGTACATTCTGTTTCATGTTAAACATTTCCCGTTCTCGTCAAGTAGACCTAACCTCACTACTATGCATTCGTTTGCTTAGGAAACATTTATTTTATAATTACTGTAATTAAATTATTTTTGAGTCTTATGTCTTCACAATGAACAGTTGAGGATGCAAAAGCCACACTACAGTACCATGTGCTTATGTGAAGAACTACGAGCTCAAGTGACGCCAGCTTGTTACAAGAACAGACTACCTCGGTATTACTGTTGGTATTCATCCGCGTTCATAGTACATAACAAAATATAAAAGTAGCTTTTCTTTTACATAGCGTTTTACATATGATTAAAGTTAAATGTTTCATCGTATTTAACAACTAGAATTCAATGTTTTATTTTCAAATAATACAAGATTGCGGTTTCCAAATACGAACTATATTTTTCTGCGTCATGTGAGTGTTTCGACTGGGAGTCAATCATGGGTATGACAGCAACGTGCTTATGTTTACATTAGGATTTTTCTTACGGCGAAAACAGCATAGAGAATTGAATCTTCCTACACTTCCGCAGAGGTGTATTACTTATCTGCCAGAGAAGTTGCCTAGTAAGTACGGCGTTCATTCAGAAAAGTACTTACCGATACGTACGGTAACGCCGGTAGTGACAGGAATGTGAACTGTTTCGAAACATGTACTGAGGTGAGTTTTTTCTTACTGTCGGGATATGGGGAGAGGGTTAAGACGATTACTTACGTATTTGTTGACATTAACTTGGACGGTCAACTTGGACACGGAGCATTTGATTTGTATTGTGGAATGTTGCCGTACGCAACCGATGATAACAAATACCTTGCGTATGACTCGGCCGCGCAAAACACAGTTCGAAAGAGGTTATGGTAGCACACAGACCGTACAGACCACTATCTGTTGCTACGACGTTCAAGTTATACCGTACACGTTCTCAAGTTCAGATTGAACGCCTTGATTAATAGGCAACTTCTCTGATACAAAAGCTGAAACTCGCTTCAAATCGCTGACTCATCAACAGTGACGTCATGACACACTTTGAAATGAACACCCAGTATGTCTACGTAAATTAAGGAATAGGCTTAATATCAATTTTGCAGCTTAAATTTAACCCATTTTGAATCTTGAATCTTAAATTTAATTTCTGTATCTAAAAAGGTGCTAAGGAATAGGACATCTACAAATGTGTTTGTGTCCTGCTTTTTGAATCAGTTTGTTCTGTTTTTAACTCAAGATTATCTGGTAACCCTACACACAAAAAAATCACGATCGTGCAAAAAGGTTATATCTATATATTTCATGTAAAAGGGGCATTAAGGGAACTTATACGTGACCTCATAGTAAAGTCTTGATAAATTTGCTAATATTTCAAATGTAGATGCAAGCAATGATTTGATGTAATTTTCACCGTGTTATAATTGATCATTTAGGGATATTTAAGGCGTGGGACATAAATTTCAGGTGTCTAGTTCCTACTTTATCTGCTCTTACATTATATGAAACAAATAATTTCAATTTGCAAAATATGTGAATATGTGGAAATGATCGGGATGATATTTAAATACAACCTGCTGAGCCATTTATACCCGAACCCACACTTTCTGATGTCGAAATTGCGACAGAAAAAGTGAAAAAGTAGACAAGTCTTCAGGTATTGATCAAAATCCAGCAGCATTAATACAAGAGGGTCGAAACGAAATTTATAAGCTTGCCATTTTGGAAAAGGAATTTGTACCAGAACATTGGCAGGAGCCTATAATTACATTAATTGTACCTATCTTTAAGAAGGGGGAAATAACTCTAGTAACTTTCGAGAAATATCACTTTTATTGACGCCGTACACAATTCTGTACAACATTCTTTTGAGAAGATTAATTTCATATGTAGATGAAATTACTGGGAATCATCAATGTGGTTTTAGACATAATAGATTGACTATTGATCACAATTTTTTGTATTCGACAGATATTAGAGAAAAAAAGGGAGTATAAGAGTACAGTACATCAGTTATTTATAGATTTCAAAAAGACATATGACTCGGTTAAGAGAGAAGTTTTATATAACATTCTTATTGAATTTGATATTCCCAAGAAACTAGTTCGATTAATTAAAATGTGTCTCAGTGAAACTTACAGCAGAGTCCATATAGGCCAGTTTCTATCTGACGCTTTTCCAATTCACTGCAGTCTAAAGCAAGGAGATGCACTATCACCTTCACTTTTTAACTTCGCTCTAGAATATGTCATTAGGAAAGTCCAGGAAAGCAGAGAGGGTTTGGAACTGAAAAGGTTACATCAGCTGCTTCTTTATGCGGACGAATGAATAAGTCAGGAGAAAATCCACAAACGATTAGGGAAAACACGCGAATTTTACTTGAAGTAAGAAATGAGATAGGTTTGGAAGTAAGTCCCGGAAAGACAAGTATAATAATTTATACTTGTCTTTTCGGGATTTACAAGTATATGATTATGTCTCGTCACCAGAACATAGTACGAAACGAAAATATAAAAAATTGAAAATTTATCCTTTGAAGATGTGGAAAAATTCAAATACCTTGGAGCAACAATAACAAATATAAATGATACTCGAGAGGAAATTAAACGCAGAATAAATATGGTAAATGCCTGCTATTATTCGGTTGAGAAGCTTTACCATCTAGTCTGCTTTAAAAAATTAAAAGTTAGAATTTATAAAACAGTTACATTACCGATTGTTGTTCTGTATATTTGTGAAACTTGGACTTTCGCTTTGAGAGAGGAACTGTGGTTAAGAGTGCTTGAGAATAAGGTGCCTAGGAAAATATTTGGGGCTAAGAGGGATGAAGTTACAGGAGAATGGATAAAGTTACACAAAACAGAACTGCACGCATTTTATTCTTCACCTGACATAATTAGGAACATTAAATCCAAACGTTTGAGATGGGCAGGGCATGTAGCACGTATAGGCATATAGAGTGTTAGTTGGGAGGCCGGAGGGAAAAATACCTTTGGAGAGGCCGAGACGTAGATGAGAAGATAATATTAAAATGGATTTGAGGGAGGTGGGATGTGATAATAGAGACTGGATTAATCTTGCTCAGGATAGGGACCAATGGCGGGCTTATGTGAGGGCGGCAATGAACCTCCGGGTTCCTTAAAAGCCAGCAAGTAAGTAAGTAAGTAAGTAAGTAAGTAAGTAAGTAAGTAAGTAAGTAAGTAAGTAAGTAAGTAAGTAAATGTTCCGTAAAATATATAGACAACAGCGGTATATGCTTTTATTTTATGATAATTTATATTTTTATTTCACACTTTAAGTACCACCTAGCAGTGGTTCACGTACCACCGCACCGGTGGTACGTGTCCTTAGCTTGAGAACTGCCGGTGTAATGTTTATTTTCTTCCGCATCGCTTCCATTACTACAACAATGTGATAATCTCCTATGACGAAGTTGTTTTCACTTCTTCAAGCTCAGCTAAAGCGCTATTAATAATGTGGCAATGAAGAATGACGACATTTACTACAGATTTTATAGTTAAGCATAACGGTCCGAGTCTGAAGGACGTAATGTTGTTAAATTAACGTTAATTGTAAAATGTTTCGCATTCTTATGTATTCGAGTCGAGTTCAATTACCTAAGTACAACTATAACATTAGCACCGTCTCAATTCTGGCTCTGCTAAGAGAAAATGTCTGAAGAAAATTTTGTTCAACTTTTCTGGTCTTCGTGTATTGCTATTAAAACATGTACTACGACTACTACTTCATTGTGGATAGAGTTGGTAAAGCACAAATCGTCATTGTTCCTGCAAGAACTCCTACGTGCAAAATATAAAAATTTCAGTAGGAAGAAAATAGTACATTATGCAACGAGCCTATAATGATAGTAATTAAAACGGGAGTATGTTCGTTTATGAAACGAGCGCAAGCGAGTTTCATAATTTTCATACGAGCGTCTTAATTACCATTATAGGCAAGTTTCATACGACTTTTTATGGTCGACCATATTTCTAACTTGAAATTATTCAGAAGTATTCATTTTATTCGTATCTAACTGAAGAGTGGAAGTGACCTTGTGCATCGCTCGTAAATTGTGAGATGTGCGCAGACGCGAAAGTATTGATTTTTTCCGAGGAACAATAATGCAATTGACCTTCATGTAATGTAAAGAATAACATGAACTAATTTTTATATAACCTGGAAATTGATTTAGAATTGAAAAACGAGATGACAAATTGAATTTATTTTAATATTATTTACAATTAACGCTAATTATTATAGTAACAGAACATAACCTTCTGCGACAGTACTGGATTTCCAGCCTCCGTGACGTTTCCCTCGTTATCTTTCGATTGCATATCCGATAATAATCGAAAACCTGAATTTTAATGAATAGGTGTACTTTAATGACATGCATTAAAGGACTGCTACCAGGTGTATAATTACTACATTTCGGCATGGTCGAGCATAAAACACATGTATTCATCCTATGGCAGCCGTACATACGAGACTGTGAATTCTTACATTTTCGAAACAAAGAAATATAATTACATATAGAAACACTATTATTTGCTGTAGCACTATTTAAATTATTTAATGGTACAATAAAGTATAATTATTAAAATAAGAACAATAAATAAAAAAAATTCTATAATAATTATAACGAAAGATAGATTCTCTCGCTATAATTATTAATACACAAATTCATAATCTTAACAAAATTAGACCAAAGGAAATTAAATCCCCACCAAATAAGTACCCTAAATTACCCCAAACAAAATAAACCAGGTATAGAAAATATAAATAAAAAACATAAAAGCAATATTAATGACTGAAAAATGCCACATAGAATTTATTGCAGCAACAACGACGACATGTTTGCACTGAGTCTATACGCCTGGAGAGTAGGTTACATACCACACGGACACGGCAGAGAAATTGCCTATAGAGCATGGCGTTGCCACCCGAAGTTCCGGTACTTTCTGACCCTTCTACTATAATTCTATCGTACATTGTAAACTGTGAACGAGGATTTAGTTGCATGAATCTTGTAAAAACTGGAATTAGGAACTGTCTTTCAGTAAAAAGAGTTAGCACTCTGCTAACAATGAATTTCAATGTTTCAATGTTTAAACTGCCCATAAAATAACGTATTTTAATGTGATGTAAATTCAGCAGTAATTGATTCTAACATACCTACATCTAATGATTTGCTTACATAAGTACAGGGACATTATTTTATTTTTACTTCAATTTTTATTGTACCTGAGTTTTTGAATGTACTTCACTCCCACCCCTTTTACTAATGAAGTTCCAACCGTCCTCTATACAGAACCAAGGCCGCATATAGTGAACAGCACTGAGTTAGTGAGTATAGTACGTTCCAGAAATATGTTCGCGTTTTCCAGTGACGAAAGAGCTTTCAATATTGAATCATATTTTCGCATAGGTACTGTCCGTTTGCCTACGTCGCATCCCGGTTTCCTCCACCTGCTTCTGCCCGCCCCTCTGTAAAAGCTGGGCTTCTTAGCTCTTTTCTGAAAACATTAATTTCTGTTAGGTATTGGACGTTTACGTAATATTTACAACTGTTTAAAATAACTTAAATAAAAGGGCCTCGTTAAGTAACGAACTGTTACGTGATTTTCCCCCTTTCTACGATCCAGCGGCATAACCACTTGGACGGAAGTAGATAGCATGTCTGAGTAATTTTATCTGTGTGGGTCGGGCAGAGGTGAAAATTTAATTTACAGTACGTAAGGTACTCTTTTATAGAGTAGGTACAGAATTATTTCAACATGAGTTACTAGTACGTAGAACGAAACTGGTAATTGGAATTAGGTACAACAGTCTGTAGTGCGATAATATGCACAAAAGAAGTGAAGCCTGTATCGAAATGAACGGCCACCATTAAAAAAAAAATGTGTTTAAATATCCACATTATGATTATTTTTCAATTTAACTTCATTCTCTATATTGTACGCTAATGTGCTGTAGACAGCATAATATACACACTGCATAATGATAACTCAGTTCGTGAGTAAAAACACTTATTCTTAATACAGTACTGCATTGTGATTAAACAAAAACCTAATGCAAATTATCGAACTCAAAATCGCGAGATTTCCTAGTTCACGTAAATGGATGAACTACTTTTCTTCCCTCCTATACCTAGTAGAGTGATTTGTTTGTGTTTTACGCCAGTATCATCGAACTACAGTCATGGAAGGGGATAGCAAACTGTGTTTCCGATTCTCTAAAGGTATAGCCAGGTTAATATTAAAAATGTTAGTGCAAATAAAATGATGTCCTGTATATCTAGAGTGTGATAAGATGGATTGGAAGTAATAAAACTCCAAGAAACAAATTACACAACTTTTTGTTTCTGCATATTTTATTAATTTTATCTTTCTGCACAATTATTTATAATATTGCACAAAGCATTCCGCAATTTGCACAAATATAATTTTTCATTTGTGCATTTTTGCGACAATTATTTATTTTCTAGCTTAAACCTGATGAATTAAAAGGTGACAGAATGGTGGAGGTAAACGACAGAACGCAGAGAAAATCCCTCAAGAACTTTACGTTTATCCACCACAAAACGACTCCGCTATAACCGGGATTCTAACCCGGGTCCGCAGTCATCATAACTCAGTTCTATGACAACTGAACTATCAAGGCAGCAATGAAAACGATACTTTTGAGTGTTATTTGTATTTTATGAGTTATAGTCTATAGTTAGATGAACTGATTTTAAATATGTGGCCAGTAGCTGTAGTTAAAGTGATGGTGAACTTGAGATTTGCCTGAATTTAGAGGGAAAAGAAATGAATCTATTTTTTAAACAAGAGCACAACATAAAATGATTTCCACGACATGGGATATAGTTAAGAACAGTGTGTATAAAAGCTACATAAATTACATAACAGCTAATAACTAAAATAACTGCAGTGTTTACTTGATAGTCGAGTGAAAATGTTATTAAAAATGGTGAAAAAAACGGACAAAAAGAAAAACATCTCTGTTGGAATACATCTTCTAATCTTCGTGTCAACACAATTTATCTTCGTTTATGTAGCCCAAAAGTTCGAAAAATTACGACTTTGACACGCGAAAGTAATTGAAAAATTTATTATTATCCGCACAGTTCCTCAAATAAACAATAATACAATTATTTTCTTCTCTTGATGCTAACAACATTGTATAATAATAATAATAATAATAATAATAATAATAATAATAATAATAATAATAATAATAATCATAATAATAATAAACTGATAGGGATCCTAAAGAAAATTGGCGTGGATTGGAAAGAGAGGAGGCTGTTCAGTAACCTTTATATGAAACAACGAGTCAAAGTCAGGATAGGAAAAGAAATGTCAGAAGGAAGTGAAATAACAATAATAATAATAATAATAATAATAATAATAATAATAATAATAATAATAATAATAATAATAAACTGATATGGATCCTAAAGAAAATTGGTGTGGATTGGAAAGAGAGGAGGCTGTTCAGTAACCTTTATATGAAACAACGAGTCAAAGTCAGGATAGGAAAAGAAATGTCAGAAGGAAGTGAAATAACAATAACAATAATAATAATAATAATAATAATAATAATAATAATAATAATAATAAACTGATATGGATCCTAAAGAAAATTGGTGTGGATTGGAAAGAGAGGAGGCTGTTCAGTAACCTTTATATGAAACAACGAGTCAAAGTCAGGATAGGATAAGAAATATCAGAAGGAAGTGAAATAATAATAATAATAATAATAATAATAATAATAAACTGATATGGATCCTAAAGAAAATTGGTGTGGATTGGAAAGAGAGGAGGCTGTTCAGTAACCTTTATATGAAACAACGAGTCAAAGTCAGGATAGGATAAGAAATATCAGAAGGAAGTGAAATAATAATAATAATAATAATAATAATAATAATAATAATAATAATAATAATAATAATAATAATAATAAACTGATATGGATCCTAAAGAAAATTGGTGTGGATTGGAAAGAGAGGAGGCTGTTCAGTAACCTTTATATGAAACAACGAGTCAAAGTCAGGATAGGATAAGAAATATCAGAAGGAAGTGAAATAATAATAATAATAATAATAATAATAATAATAATAATAATAATAATAATAATAAACTGATATGGATCCTAAAGAAAATTGGTGTGGATTGGAAAGAGAGGAGGCTGTTCAGTAACCTTTATATGAAACAACGAGTCAAAGTCAGGATAGGATAAGAAATATCAGAAGGAAGTGAAATAATAATAATAATAATAATAATAATAATAAACTGATATGGATCCTAAAGAAAATTGGTGTGGATTGGAAAGAGAGGAGGCTGTTCAGTAACCTTTATATGAAACAACGAGTCAAAGTCAGGATAGGATAAGAAATATCAGAAGGAAGTGAAATAATAATAATAATAATAATAATAATAATAATAATAATAATAATAATAATAATAATAAACTGATATGGATCCTAAAGAAAATTGGTGTGGATTGGAAAGAGAGGAGGCTGTTCAGTAACCTTTATATGAAACAACGAGTCAAAGTCAGGATAGGATAAGAAATATCAGAAGGAAGTGAAATAATAATAATAATAATAATAATAATAATAATAATAATAATAATAATAATAATAATAAACTGATATGGATCCTAAAGAAAATTGGTGTGGATTGGAAAGAGAGGAGGCTGTTCAGTAACCTTTATATGAAACAACGAGTCAAAGTCAGGATAGGATAAGAAATATCAGAAGGAAGTGAAATAATAATAATAATAATAATAATAATAATAATAATAATAATAATAATAATAATAATAAACTGATATGGATCCTAAAGAAAATTGGTGTGGATTGGAAAGAGAGGAGGCTGTTCAGTAACCTTTATATGAAACAACGAGTCAAAGTCAGGATAGGATAAGAAATATCAGAATGAAGTGAAATAATAATAATAATAATAATAATAATAATAATAATAATAATAATAATAATGGCTTTATTTAACCTGGCAGAGTTAAGGCCGTAAGGCCTTCTCTTACACTCAACCGGGATTAAAACTTGCTTACACAGTTGAACATAAAACTGGATCGGAATTAAGTAATTACATACTGATACAATTTAGGTACATAATGAGATCAAAAGAGGTAGTTACATAAAATTTAACTCATAAAATAAAAATAAGCATAGTGAAATACATATTAATGTTGTTAGAATCAAATAGGAATCACATAAAAACAGAAGCCGATAATTCAATAAAAAAATGTACACAGTAAAAATAAAAATAAACACATTAGTATAGGGAGAGGAGTACGACAAGGATGCCCTGTATCACCTACTCTGTTCAATATCTACTTGGAATATTTAGTGAATAACTGTTTTCAGAACATGGGAGGAGTGGTAGTAGGAGGAAGAAAAATAAAATGCATATGATTTGCTGATGATATGGCGTTGTTAGGAGAAGAGGAGATGATACTAAGCGATATGCTACTGGAGCTAAATGACAGCTGTGAGCAGTATGGAATGAAGATAAATGCCAACAAGACGAAGACCATAGTCATAGGAAGAAAAGTAAAGAAGGTAAACTTTCGAATTCTAAATGAGGCATTTGAACACGTGGACAGCTTCAAATACTTGGGGTGCACAGTAACATGAGCTGCTGCCAAGAAGTCGAAAGGAGAATAGCAATGGCCAAGGAAGCTTTTAATAGAAAAAGGAGAATTTTCTGCGGACCTCTGGAGAAAGAACTAAGGAAGAGACTAGTGAAGTGCTTTGTGTGGAGTGTAGCATTGTATGGGGCAGAAACATGGACATTACGACGAAGGCGACGATAGAAAACAAAAGATGCGGAAACAAATGAATGAGATGTATAAACAATTGAATACTCTTTCATATTTAAGTATAAAAATATAGGGGTGCCATTTGAAATTTCAAAGTGGGGGTGGCTGGGGGATGGGGTGAAATCTAAAATGCAATTAAGCCTGGTTTCAGACTTCTCCCTCAATATCTAAATTGACGTGTTTTTTTTTGTTTAAATTGAATTCAATTTAAGTAATTAGTTATTTAGTCTGGAAAGTTTTGAAATGAAAATCCTGTATAAGAAATATAATACAAGAACGGAATGAGGCAGAGAATACAAAAATTCGCTATGGTCACATAAACGTAAGACACCTCTCGACAAGAAGTACGGTATATTACAAATCAACGGCGAATTGAAGGGAGTGTATATCGATACAATCAATAACTTATAAGGACAATAATCATGTGAAACAATTTTTGCGGGCACTTTCGTAATAAATAACATATGAACCTGTCTGCTGACCCCAGTGCAGTAGAAATTTAGAAAATAAAATTAGTTATCGGTACAGAATATTGTAACTTTAGCTTACATTTCACCGTTAAATGATTTATTCACTTCTGATAAATATTGTTCTGAACATTCATAATATGCAACAACTTCGGACATTTTTTATAATGACCATTTAATGACTGGACATTTTTGATACTGGACATTTAATGACAGTGGACATTTAAGATAATGGCAATTAAATTTAATGACTGGACATTTTTGATACTGGACATTTAATGACAGTGGACATTTAAGATAATGGCCATTTAATGAATGTGGATATTTTTGACACCGGACATTTAATGACAGTGGACATTTAAGATAATGTCCATTTAATGAAAGTGGACATATTCTACATTGGACATTTAATGAAAGTGGACATTTGAGATAATGGCCATTTAATGAATATGGATATTTTTGACACCGGGCATTTAATGACAGTGGACATTTAAGATAATGGCCATTTAATGACTGTGGACATATTCTACACCGGACATTTAATGACAGTGGACATTTAAGAAAATGGTCATTTAATGACTGTGGATATTTTTGACACCGGACATTTAATGGCAGTGGACATTTAAGATATTGGTCATTTAATGAATGTGGATATTTTTGACACCGGACATTTAATGACAGTGGACATTTAAGATAATGGCAATTTAATTTAATGACTGGACATTTTTGATACTGGACATTTAATGACAGTGGACATTTAAGATAATGGCCATTTAATGAATGTGGATATTTTTGACACCGGACATTTAATGACAGTGGACATTTAGGATAATGGCCATTTAATGAAAGTGGACATATTCTACATTGGACATTTAATGACAGTGGACATTTAAGATAATGGCCATTTAATGAATGTGGATATTTTTGACACCGGACATTTAATGACAGTGGACATTTAAGATAATGGCCATTTAATGACTGTGGACATATTCTACACCGGACATTTAATGACAGTGGACATTTAAGATAATGGCCATTTAATGACTGTGGATATTTTTGACACCGGACATTTAATGACAGTGGACATTTAAGATATTGGTCATTTAATGAATGTGGATATGTTTGACACCGGACATTTAATGACAGTGGACATTTAAGATAATGGCAATTTAATGACTGTGGACATTTAAGATAATGGCCATTTAATGACTGTGGACATTTAAGATAATGGCCATTTAATGACTGTGGACATTTTTTATACTGGACATTTAATGACAGTGGATATTTAAGATAATGGCCATTTAATGACTGTGGACATTTAAGATAATGGCCATTTAATGACTGTGGACATTTTTTATACTGGACATTTAATGACAGTGGACATTTAAGATAATGGTCATTTAATGACTGTGGGCATTTTTTATACTGGAGATTTAATGACAGTGGACATTTAAGATAATGGCCATTTAATGACTGTGGACATTTAAGATAATGGCCATTTAATGACAGTGGACATTTAAGAAAATGGCCATTTAATGACAGTGGACATTTAAGATAATGGCCATTTAATGACTGTGGACATTTAAGATAATGGCCATTCAATGACTGTGGACATTTTTTATACTAGACATTTAATGACAGTGGACATTTAAGATCATGGTCATTTAATGACTGTGGGCATTTTTTATACTGGACATTTAATGACAGTGGACATTTAAGATAATGGCCATTTAATGACTGTGGACATTTAAGATAATGGCCATTTAATGACTGTGGACATTTTTTATACTGGACATTTAATGACAGTGGACATTTAAGAAAATGGCCATTTAATGAACGTGGATATTTTTGACACCGGACATTTAATGACAGTGGATATTTAAGATAATGGCCATTTAATGACTGTGGGCATTTTTATACTGGACATTTAATGACAGTGGACATTTAAGATAATGGCCATTTAATGACTGTGGACATTTAAGATAATGGTCATTTAATGACTGTGGGCATTTTTTATACTGGACATTTAATGACAGTGGACATTTAAGAAAATGGCCATTTAATGAACGTGGATATTTTTGACACCGGACATTTAATGACAGTGGATATTTAAGATAATGGCCATTTAATGACTGTGGGCATTTTTATACTGGACATTTAATGACAGTGGACATTTAAGATAATGGCCATTTATTGACTGTGGGCATTTTTTATACTGGACATTTAATGACAGTGGACATTTAAGATAATGGCCATTTAATGTACGTAGATATTTTTGACACCGGACATTTAATGACAGTGTACATTTAAGATAATGGCCATTTAATGAACGTGGATATTTTTGACACCGGACATTTAATGACAGTGGACATTTAAGATAATGGCCATTTAATGAACGTGGATATTTTTGACACCGCACATTTAATGACAGTGGACATTTAAGACAATGGCCATTTAATGAACGTGGATATTTTTGACACCGGACATTTAATGACAGTGGACATTTAAAATAATGGCCATTTAATGACTGTGGACATATTCTACACTGGACATTTAATGACAGTGGACATTTAAGATAATGGCCATTTAATGAATGTGGAATATTTTTGACAAGGGACATTTAATGACAGTGGACATTTAAGATAATGGCCATTTAATGACTATGGACATATTCTACACTGGACATTTGATGACTGGGGATATTTTTCGTACTGAACATTAATAATGATGGACATTTTTGCAGTGAACATTTGACAGTGGACTAATTGACTGATAATAATTAAACCACTATGTCTAGAGAAATATATCCAGTTCCGAGTCGATAGAAACAAATTTTCATTTCTCTGCCGAGAATAGCAGTCAAGTCCGCTAGGTTTGTAGCCAGAAGGAGTATCACTTGAGCACGGCGGAGAACATCTTTTTTTATGTGTGAATGAAAAATCCCCAGTGTCGAATTATTAACGACTTGTCCTCTTTGCATTACCTAGAAGGCCAACGAAGCGGTTACATGTTTACGTGGCCTTCGTTGACATAATTATTACTGAATTCATAAACATGCAGCGACAGCACAAGAAGCGGGCACGAGTTTCAGGAAACTGGTCTAATTGACTGATTACAGTCACACTACTGCTGGTACGTTGGCTGCCATTTTACTTTGTTGTCATAACAATTATGGCTGAAGTATGATGATGCTGCAAAAATGTCAATTTCGAGATTTTGTACATTATTTTTCCTAGGCATCAAGAGGGATGAAGTTACAGGAGAAAAGTTACACAGCGCAGAACTGCAACCATTGTATTCTTCACTTGACATAATTAGGAACATTAAATCCAGACGTTTGAAATGGGTAGGGGATGTAGCACGTATGGGCGAATCCAGAAATGCAAATCAGGTAAAGCTCTCTGTGAAGCAGACTTGAATAATTTCAAGGGAAAAATTGTTCCGGGGCTGGGTATCGATCCCGGGACCATTCGCTTAGCGTACGAATGCTCTACCGACTGAGCTACCCAGGAACCATACCCGACACCGTCCCAATTCTTCCCTTTATATCCACACAACTCAAGTGGGCTGACAAAGGGCCAAAAACCCAACTTTGAGTGCACACAAATTCTGTGTAATTTGAATTGTGTTTTTCTGTCAAGGTACTTACAGTGACGTACAGTATCCCTGAAAAGGAATGAGACGATTGAATATTCCTAAGTCTCAGATGTAAAACATTGCGCATGATCAGAGACCAGAGCACTGATACACAAGATAACGAATATTGAGTTACTTGGATTCAAGCTATTTGGTTTGTTACTAGCATCGTTCCGGAATTCACTTCAAAAACTGCAAAAAATATGATAATATTACGTAAATAAGAGATAAATATATACGTAAATCGTGTAGTTAAATCGACAATGGACCTTCATGACTAGATCGACACTCCGCACAGAAAGTAAAGCTTTCGTGTCGTTGCAATAGCTCAGACGCTAAGATCTCTGCGTGTTGTGTAGAAGAGAGCGAGTTCGATTCTTAGTCTATATCAACGATTTTTTTTCTAAATAACGTTGAAATAGAGTTTTACAAAGTCCTCAGATTAAGTGTTAATGATCACAGAAATTACAAAATTACAAGTTATAATATTATAAACGTTAATCTAATGAATGTATTTATACACACACATACAATGTAAATGTATGTGTATATATATATTAAAAACTAACAATTAAAATAAAATTAAAAATATATTCCTAAGCCACACAGACAAACGATTACATTTGTTGAGTAATTATTACAATATTTTATTAGTAGCTTTCGCATATGTGTAATAAATGCACTCGCACAATACAATTTTTGTTACAAGTGTGGCTTTGGATTATTCCATTCTCACCCCTTCAGTTGATTTTAACTATTTTATCTACGTGTTTAATTTAATGTGCATTCAATTTAATTCATGTTATGATTGAATGTATAAGCACTGTTGCAGTTATTGATTAATTACATATATTAATACTAACTATTAAATGCATGTGTTAAGTAACTAATTGCAGTATCTTTTGCAAAATCTTGAATGTTTAAGTTGTCAATAATATTTCGTACTATATACTGTAAGACGTTAAAAGAATTTGCAATAGATTTGGGATCCTCTACTTTATAATCATTAATTTTAATGAAAAAATATTTTCTTATGATATCTATAAGTTTAACTTTAATAATATTCCGAATCGCTTTAATTGCATTATCTGGATTTTGTGCTTTTATAATCTAATGTGTTCTATTTCCCTCTTTCATAAATTTTGATAAATTGCACTGTACTTCTTGTAGTATTTAAGAATATGAGGATAGTTACATTGCAGATCATTACATATAGATTCTTCTTTTTAATACATGAGATTTTTAAGTCCCTGCATTATCTACATGATTTTACTTTTGAATTTTTTCACAACATTGAGTGGAGAACATCCACTGAAGTGATTCTGAAATGAAGTGAAAAATACAATACATTTACTCTTAATATCAGTAGTACCAGTAACATATACGTTTTTCCAAGATTCATTTTGTAGACATAAATGTAAATAATCACTAGATACAGCATTTACGACCCTTTTTTAGTTTTTAAATTAATATTTTGAAATTGTTCAGTAACATTGGAAACAGGATTTGTTTATCATGTTCATACAAGCCATTGATTATAGGTTCTGCCGACTAGGAATTCAGTCTAATTCAGTATACAAAACTTTTATCAATGGCTGTGCTACTTCAGCTTGTATGCTGGTGGGGAAATGAGTCTAAGACTAAGATTTCCAGTTTCAAGGAGGGAATTTAATTTACTTTTGCGGAAAAGTTCCGAGAGATAATCTATGTCTATATCACTACAGATCACAAATTCCATATGAGATTTCTAAAGTCTTTTCTTTACAAATTCAGTGTTGGCTATAAATATTAAGAAATATGAATGATTGAAGTTAGAAGTCTGATTTACATTATAAAAAGCAAGAAGTTACATTCCTCGGCAAGATTCCAACTTTTCGATGTTTGGTTTTGTCGTCCAACACATAAGCACAGACCTATTCAATGCTTATGTTAATAACCTACAATTTAGCTGTAGCAGTGTGGTGTCATAACTTGGGGTTTGTTTACTTAATGTAATTAGATTTAATGTGATTAGCTTCGCACCGATTGCACTTCCTGTTATATCCTGTTATTTAAATAAATAAGTTAGAGTTGATTTATTAACTCTTACTGTGCAAGATGATCCTTATTTCAATAATTCTATATCACGTTAAATAGTCATTGTCTACACTAAAGTATTATCATCATCCCTCATTTCTCATCTTAATGGCGAACCGACGTGACATGAGACAGCAAGTTATAGCTCTAGTTGAGGCTGGATATGGGGCTAGATCTGCTGGCCGTTTGGTCGGTGTTTCTGGAAGTACAGCCGACAGGTGGGCTCATCGTTACCAAAATTCAGGGGAGGTCGAAAATCGCCCTATTCCTGGGCGTCCCCGGATTTCTTCATTGGAAGAGGATGCTCTCTTATTCGAGGAAGTTCGACAGGACCCCTTTCGGACTGCCAACGAAATAAGAGCAGCATCTAACTTTCCCGGTTCTTCACAGACTGTGATCAGCAGGCTGAGAAACAGCGGTATTAGGAGCCGGAGGGCTGCGCAAATGGAAATATTGGGGGAAGCACAAGCTGTCGACCGTCTTGCCTTCGCTACCAATCGAGTGGATTTCGATTGGAGAAATGTAATTTTCTCCGACGAAACAACCATCTCGAGTGATTACGAAGGTCCTGTCCGTGTCTATCGTGAGGATGGTCTCCCACATGATCAGCGCTATGTGCACCGACGTGAAAGATCGGGGCGCTTTAGCATATTGTCACAGTCTAGTATATACAGTCGCGAAGCTCAATACGTAGTAAATATGCAAACATTAGATTGTTGCTCACCACTAGGATCGCTAATATCGCCTCATTACAGTCAATGAAAAATAGTACCGTCACAGTCTATTGTTTCTAGCACCCTCAAAACTCAAGCTTCGTGACTATATATAGACTGTGATATCGTGTTAGGGTGGATGTCTTACGATGGACCTGGCGTTATAGAATGCATCGATGGCCGGTTTAATACGGGAACTTACGAGCACATTCTGGAAAATATATTCCTTCCTTCCGCCCCTAGAACGTTTTCCCGAAGGAGCATCGCTGTTCCAACAGGATAACCATCCCGTGCACTATGCCGCAAGCATTCAAAGATGGTTTCAAAGTAGACCCGAGATCGAAATCATTAATTGGCCTCCGAAGTCACCTGATTTGAATGTCATCAAAAATTTATGGGCGGAATTGAAAAAGAGAAGGATAGCCACCTATGCCCACCGAAGCCCTCAAAATCGAGACGAACTGTGGGATCAAGTTGTTGAAACCTGGGAAGATCTCGCCGGGGATTAGAATTTATTCCACAATCTCGTGACATCCATGCCGTAATAGAAGCTGATGGCATGTGGACAAGGTTTTAAGTTGACAGGTCTCTTTTTGTTTCTTGTGATTTTTGTTTGAGGAAAAATACTCTTAACTTTCAAGTAAGATTTATTTTTTGACGAGGTTCAGCCCACTTGTAAGACCCAGAAATTGTGCATAAATTATTCATATGTTTCGACAAATTAGATAGTCTAGGAACTCTGAAGAAATTAATTACATCTCAATAAAAAAAAAGTTTCACCTGGGATCGAACACGAGACGTTTCGGTTAAGCAGTGGAACCGGCACGCTACTATATGAGCTACCGAGACAAGACAGTGACAACAGCAGTCTAGAATGTAGATCCCATAGCAGGCATTTGCCATTCGATACAGAGAAGCAATGATAGCTTGTGACCCTAGCTATGTTGTGAAATCGTGGCCTTAAATGGCTGTCTTCTTCGTGATTCTTATTTTGGTCCTTGTCCTTGTTGTGGTCCTCGTAACAATTCTTGCTATATTTCTCATGTTATGTATCGTTACGTCGATATCGAGTGAACCGCGCTGTAGAACTTTAACTTCCGACGACCAAGAGTCGTCTCATTCCTTTTAAGGGTAACTGTACATATTATGCAAGTTCCGCGCCGTGGCGTTGTGGTCTAAGGCATCTGTCTAGGACTCGCGTTACGGAATGCGCGCTAGTTCGAATCCTCATGGGGGAAGAATTTTTCTCATGAAATTTCGGCCAGTGTATGGGACCGGTGCCCACCCAGCATCGTGATGCACTTGGGGAGCTACGATAGGTAGCGAAATCCGGTTGCGAAGGCCAGCTATAACGGCTGGGGGGATCATCGTGCTAACCACACGATACCTCCATTCTGGTTGGATGATCGTCCACCTCTGCTTCGGCATGTGGGCGTGAGGCCAGCAGCCGGCTGGTCGGTCTAGGCCCTTCACGGGCCACGGATTATTATTATTATTATTATTATTATTACATATTAAGCAAATCTGGCTTTCAGGTAAAGCTCCATGCTTCGTGCGCTAAGCGAAGGGTCCCGGGATCGATACCCGGCCCCGGAATAATTTTTTCCTTGAAATTATTCAAGTCTGTTTCAACAGGGAGCTTTATCTGAAAGTCAGATTTGCATAATATATACGTCACTGTAGGTACGTTAACAGAAAACCACAAATCAAGTTACACAGAGTTTGTGTGCAGTCAAAGTTGGGTTTCTGGCGCCTTTTCAACCCACTTGAGTTGTGTGGATGTAAATGAAAGAATTAGGACGGTGTCGGGTGTAGTTCCTGGGTAGCTCAGTCGGTAGATCATTCGTGCGCTAAGTGAAGGGTCCCGGAATCGATACCCGGCTCTAGGACCATTTTTCCCTTGAAATTATTCGAATCCAGAAATGCTTATAGAGTGTTAGTTGGGAGGTCGGAAGGAAAAAGATCTTCTGATAGGCCGAGACGTAAATGGGAGGATAATATTAAAATGGATTTGAGGGAGGTGGGATATGATGATAGAGACAGGATTAATCTCGTTCAGGTTAGGGTCCGACGGCGGGCGTATGTGAGGACGGCAATGAACCTTCAGGTTCTCTAAAAGTCGTAAGTAAGTACTGTTGAAACTGGTCTGTTTCTATGGCATTTTTTTGTTGTTGTTTAATACCGATCCTGTTGTTCTCAGATTTATTCACTAACTTATGTAGGCTACTGCCTGCCACATTGACGGTCGAGTATTTCGAAAGTTTCGCGATAAACTCCATACAGACACGGCCAGCCGATTTGTACATGTCTTGCACACACTCGCTCTTTCTTCTAGAGTCAAATGGCGATCCGTTCTACGCGAATTTCACACGAAACTGCGCTCACAACAATCGCACAATTGCACAACACGAATGGGCGCGTCCAATGTGAAGGGAAATCGAGAGCAGAGTGGGCGGCAGATGGTAGACTAACGCCAGCCGGTTCACATGCCGTACATCGGTAAACCAAACCAATAACAACTCCTGCTGCTGCTACTACTACTACTTTTTAAGTAGGTTATTTTACGACGCTTTATCAACATCTTAGTTATTTAGTGTCGAATGAGATAAAGGTGATAATGCCGGTGAAATGAGTCCGGGGTCCAGCACCGATAGTTATCCAGCGTTTGCTCATATTGGGTTGAGGGAAAACTCCGGAAAAAACCTCAACCAGGTAACTTGCCCCGACCGGGGATCGAACCCGGGCCACCTGGTTTTGCGGTCAGGCGAGCTAACCGTTACTCCACAGGTGTGGACACTACTACCACTACTACTACTACCAATAATGATGCCTGTAATAGATAATGTTCTGGAGGGTGCACAATTTTACATAATCTGTAAAATCAAATTCTTTATTTACTATTAAAATGAGAACGGTATAGCTAAAATTCATATATTACAGAGACTGAGAATAACATGAATAAGTAACAGGAAGAGGAAATTCATGTTCTACGTTTACAGATATTACGACATTTATATAGGAATTGTAGATTAAAATCGGAGTTTTTTTATTAGTTGTGAAATCTGTCATGCACATCAGCTGTTTCGCTTGGCAGTTTACATTCATGTTTGATCTGTAATAAATGTGTTTTTAATCGCATGTTCAATAATCAACACGGCATTTAATGACAATGTTTTACATGAAACTGCTATAAATTGACCTTCATGGATCTCTTTTCCTCGAGTTGAATTAGTAGACCTACTAAGTGTTCTAGTGCTTAACAAGATGTCTTAATTTTATTAATTTTGAAGGAGTTTTTTCCGATAAGTCTTTGAAATACAATGAATAATTTAATGTTTTTCTATCACTGACTTAACATTTCATATGCAAGGTATGAAACCTTTACATTACCATATTTATTCATATGTATTAACATTTTCGTCACTACATGCGACATCATCAGATACCATAATTGTATTCACAATATAATAACCTTTGTTTGTGTATATCTTAATTTTGGCATAGTTTGGTATTGTGTTTTGTTCAAGGCATTGATTAAACCAAATATTAGCTTTCGTATTGTGTAGCTTTATTTTGAAGTTAAGATATTGTTTGTATATTTTTTCCTGGCTGGCTTGTGAAATGTTACAATTCATTTTGAAGGAGATTTTTCCGATAAGTATTTGAAATACAATGAATAATTTAACGTTTTTCCGTCACTGACTTAACATTTCATATACAAGGAATAAAACCTTTACATTACATATTTATTCATAGGTATTAACGTTCTCGTCACTACATGCGACAGCATCAGTTTATATATTGTCGTTATACAGGGACATCACTTTATTTTTACCAACATTTTTAACATTAACCTGGCTATACTCGGAAACACTGTTACCCCTTTCCATTACAGGAGTTTGGTGTTACTAGTGCAATATGTAAACAAATCATTTTACTAGCTACAGGAGGAGAGAAAAGTAGTGTATCCATTTATGTTACAGGGAAATACAGTATTATGATTTTCAGTTTGATTATTACTTTTACAGTATTTTATCAAGAAACAGTAGAATAGTAACAATTTTTTTCACAAACTCAACTCTTCAGGCGGTTATATTCATTATGTAATGTCTACTTTATTCAGCATATTACTACCCTAATTTATTCCTGAGAATTTTGTGAGCACTTCCGTAAGAAACCCCAATTTCTACAGCTAACTTCTTGACCGACTTATTAGGACCTCGCTGCATCCTTTCTCTAGCATCTTCTAAAATATCTTCTGTCACCTTTGTTGGCCATATGACACTTTTCTTTCTTTCTGTACACTCTGTTATCTATCAGATTAATGGCATTTCTACGAAAATATTCCGTAATGATATGATCAGGAAATTGTGGAAAAAACTGTTGTTCACATTCGGTTAAATTGCAATTCCAGTTTCCATCATCGTCCTTCATACCTACAAACAGTAAAACAAAACTCTTGTTTAAATAATGTTGTTAAGTACCGTACCATATTATAGAGTACCGTACTTTCGATAACTCTAATCTTCACTTTTGCTCAGTCCACACAGATAAATTCAGTTATGCTACACACGATACCTGTGTGAAAATAAACTTCAATAATATAAGCTCTTTCTTCTATAGAAAATGCAACATATTTCTGAAACACACTGTACTCTGTAGTGTTTATTTTACTGCTAGCAACAACGGCCGTAAGTTTGTTTGACTGACGTTAGCAAGGACATTAGTGAAAGGGGTGGGAGTCAAGTATATTTAGAAACGCAGGTACAATAAAAATTGAAGTAAAAATAAAATGATGTCCCTGTATAATTAACAAAATATTATGCATGTCTTGCAAGCACTTAGAGAAGATAAACTGTAATATCATTGTTTTCATATTATAAGATAATGAATTTTAAGATTCATAGAAAATATTATATTGGCAAAGTTTGCTTTTGTTTTTTTGCTATTTCTTGTCAGAGTCTAATATTCTGAGGGCCATTATTTTTACCGCTCTCAAAAATCAGTCATGCTGTACTATGAGGACTCTGATCCTGCGAATTTCAGACCTTACGAACTAAGACGACTTGAGAGAAAAAATATTAATAATTTTATCTAATTAGCTGCCAGCTCATTTTATCTTAGAACTCTGAAGTGTTTTACATTTCCTTTCATTAAAAAGTAATCATCTTCTACGGGGTTCTTTGCCTGAATACCACTGCTGTATTCCGCGAGCGTTTTCCGTGTATTTGAAGTTAAAGTCACGCAATGCATTAAAACTAATTGTGTTGTGTTTAGTACTTCCCGTCGTGAAGTAAAGCAAGAATTTAACTGCACTGCAAGTGGATTCTACCATGTCTGTTGTCAATCGTAGAGAACTACGTGTACGTGCAGCACTATGACAGCCTTGCAATGGTTAACAAGTGCAAAATGGAAGGAATGCAGAAAAACAGTCAACATAGATGACACCGATAAAGGACGAAAGGGGAGCAACCTTATGACGTCGGCATGACGTCACGCAGTATTTTGCGTGAATTGTTAAGCAAGGTCGAATGGGTTATGTCATAATACCTCGCTCGAAGCGCATGACATGCATTTGGTGTTTGAGTGATAATGGACATACCTTCCTTTTCTGGCCAACGTGATAGCTGTTGTCTCCATGACCAGTAGTGGGTTTTAACGATGATAATTTCAACCTCTTGAAATCTGCAACCGTTGCAGCTCTTATTGTTAATTTTACATTCTAATTTTTTGTGCTAAAGTTTTAACGAGTTGCTAAATTTTTAACATGGCGGCAAGGTAACATATTTTCCAGCGCAATTGCTAAATAAAAATACTTAAACAGTTACAAAGAACAAATTACAGTATTATGTTTATCCGAAAATAAATGGCAATAGGTTTTGATTACTAAAAACTTTCTTCACAGAGGTGCTGAAAAAAAAATAGAATATTTTGCAAGTAGAAACTCTATGATAATGACTATTATTATTATTATTATTATTATTATTATTATTATTATTATTATTATTATTATTATGAACTTTACTTGAAGCATGTAAAGCGATAGGTTTGGAAGTAAATCCCGAAGAGACAAAGTATATGATTATGTCTCGTGACGAGAATATTGTACGAAATGGAAATATAAATATTTAAAATTTATCCTTTGAAGAGGTGGAAAAATTAAAATACCTGGGAGCAACAGTAACAAATATAAATGATACTCTGGAGGAAATTAAACACACAATAAATATGGGAAATGCCTGTTATTATTCGGTTGAGAAGTTTTTATCATCCAGTCTGTTGTCAAAACATCTGAAACTTAGAATTTATAAAACTGTTATATTACCGGTTGTTCTTTATGGTTGTGAAACTTGGACTTTCACTTTGAGAGAGGAACATAGGTTAAGGGTGTTTGAGAATAAGGTTCTTATGAATATATTTGGGGCTAAGAGGGATGAAGTTACAGGAGAATGAAGAAAGTTACACAACACAGAACTGCACGCATTGTATTCTTCACCTGACATAATTAGGAACATTAATCCAGATGTTTGAGATGGGCAGGGCATGTAGCACGTATGGACATATAGAGTGTTAGTTGGGAGGCCGGAGAGAAAAAGACCTTTGGGGAGGCCGAGACGTAGATGAGAAGATAATATTAAAATGGATTTGAGGGAGGTGGGATATGATGATAGAGAATGGATTAATCTTGCTCAGGATAAGGACCAATGGGGCTTATGTGAGGGTAGCAATCAACCTCCGGGTTCCTTAAAAGCCAGTAAGTAGGTAAGTATTATTATTATTATTATTATTATTATTATTATTATTATTATTTCCCCCATACTCTTCGATATACATAGCCTATGCAGTATACAAAGTGATTCACGAGGATTTACCGTAAATTAGGAACTCATTTCCAAAGACATTCTGAGCAAAAAATGCCGTATAATCATTTATCCTAATCTGAATATTTTCAGAGCTACACTAATTTGAAGTTGTTAGTAAAATACCATTATTCTTGAGTTTTAAGGGTAAAAGAATATTACAGATAAAGAATGAACTATTCAGGAGTATCATTTATTTAATTAACTAGTATTCTGAAGCTAAAAATGTATTGTGAATTCCATAGTTGCTTCGTACAATTTTTTTTTTCCGATTTTTAACTACAAAATTACATTTTCTTATGCATTTATCACAACAATTGTTACAAATCACGACGGTCTTTTAAATTCTTCAAGACTGTACATTAGGATGCATAATTAAACTGCAAAGAATCAAGTTGCTAAGGTCGTATGATTTGTAAAAATTTTTTTGATAATAATGTAATTTTGGTTAAAAATTGAAAAACAAAATCTGTACAAAACAATTAACAACAAACTTTTTTATGTAGATCAGAGGCCTGGACATGAAGAAATTTCACATGCAGTAAATACAGTCTTCAGAAATGAAAATTTTAAGAGCAAAGGGTAGGGACTACAGGTTGCTGGATAGAAAAAAATATGAAGACATACGAAAATAATTAACAATAGACTAATCAAACGCAAAGGTAGAGCAATAGAAACATAGACATTATGACGAAGTGATGAGAAGCGAATAGAAGGATTTGAAACGTGGATATAGAGAAAAATGGAGTGTGTGAAATGGACTGACAGAATAAGAAATGAAGCTGTACTAGAAAGGGTGGGTGAAGAAAGAATGATAGGTATTGAAACTGATCACGAAGAGGAAAAGGAATTTGGCTGGGTCACTGGTTAAGAAGAAACTGCCTACTGAAGGATGCACTGAAAGGAATAGTGAACGGGAGAAGAATTTGGGGCAGAAGAAGATATCAGATGATAACGACGTTAAGATATATGGATCGTATGCGAAGGCAAAGAAGAAGGCAGAAAATAGGAAAAATTGGAGAAATCTGGGTTTGCAGTGAAAGACCTGCCCTTGGAATGAAAACTATGAATGACTGAATAGAACACAATGAACACAGCATGTATTGCGGATAAACAATAATAGGTTATGGGCCTGCGACGATTTTCGGGCACGGGATATTTTATGTCTTAAAGGTCAAATGAAATGTCCTGATTTCGAAAACAATATTTATAATTTCAAATTATATTCCATTCAAACATATATATATATATATATATATATATATATATACACATACATACATACATACATACATACATACATACATACAAGTACATCATTTTATTTTTACTTCAATTTTTATTGTACCTGAGTTTTTGAACTTCACTCCCATCTTTTCTACTAACGAAGTTCAACCGTCCTCCATACAGATCCAAGACCGCATATACAGTCATAGTAGCCTTACGGTCATAGTAAACAGTACATTCCAAAAGTATGTTCGCGTTTTCCAGTGACAAATGAGCTTTTAATATTGAATCATTTTCGCACAGGTATTGTCGTCCATTTGCCTACGTCGTATCCCGGTTTCCCCCACCTGCTTTTATTCGCCAGCTTGTGGCTGGGGTGTCTTAGCTCTTTTCTGAGAACATTAATTTCTGTTAGGAATTAATTGGACATCTACGTAATATTATACAACTGTTTAAAATACTTAAATAAAAGGGCTTCGTTAAGTAATTAACTGTCACGTGATTTCCCTCCTTTCTACGACCCTACGACATAACCACTTGGACGGACAGTAGGTAGTATGTCTGAGTAATTTTATCTTTTCGGATCGGGCAGAAGTGAAGATTGAATTTACAGTACGTAAGGTACTCTTTTATAGAGTAGGTACAGAATTATTTCAACATGAGTTACTAGTACGAAGAACGAAACTGGTAATTGGAATTAGGTACAATAGTCTATAGTGCGATAATATGCACAAAATAACTGAAGCCTGTATCGAAATGAACGGCCACCATTTTAAAAAATGTGTTTAAATATCCATATCATGATTATTTTTCAATGTAACTTCATTCTCTATATTGTAGGCTATTGTGCAGTAGACAGTATAATATACACTGCATAATGAATACGTCCAATGGACAGCTCAGTTCGTGAGTAAAAACACTCATTGTTAATACTGTATTGTGTTTTGATTAAACAAAAACCTAATGAAAATGATTAAACTCAAAAGTGCAATATTTCCTAGTTTACGTAAATTGATGAACTACTTTTCTTCCCTCCTATACCTAGCAAAGAGATTTGTTTGTATATTACGCCAGTATCATCGAACTCCATTCGTGGAAGGGGGTAGCAAACGGCGTTGATCCAGAGGTATAGGCAAATTAATATTAAAAATGTTAGTAAAAATAAAATGATGTCCCTGTATATTATATACATATATATATAATGCGAAAAACTAGTGTTATTTTCTAAATCAGGGTATTCGATTTGATCTTAAAACTGAAAGTTCGCCATTCTAGTATCAGAATCGCTGCGCGTCCAACTATTATAGCAGCATGATATAATGAATTATGTAACATGTCAAATTATTTGACATCATGTTTTACCACTGTCTATCTCTGTTTTCGGGTTGTCATATTTTTTAATTGAGGGTAGGTTCTTCCCGTGGTCCTATCTCACATCCTTGTTAGACCTACATAGCCTATGTGGGTGTTATGTGATAAAGCAACAGAAAAGAAACATTACGCCATTGATCAAGAGCTTGTATTTGGAATATTTTAAAATGAAATTGGGAGAAGACAAAAATGTTGTTCCTCATATCCTGAGTAAAACTTGGGCAGAAAATCTAATACAGTGACACAGCGAGATTCCTTCATCTAGGCCAGTGTTTCTCATACTTTTCTGAAGTGCGCACAAGTTTTTTAAGTCAGAACAGTTCCGCGGCCACCTTGCTCTTGTTCCCTTCGAAAGCAAATTTATCATTTATGTAGCATATTTTAATACCAGTATACTTACATTTTAATGCAGAAATAATTAATTTAATTCAATTAATTTATATTAGTATTAACTCATTAAGTTAATGTTAATAGATATTTTACTACTTAATTAACTTATTATTCCCAGAACATGAATTTTACCAGCAATCGAAAAGTATTGGGAATAAATTTGAATAAGGAAAATAAAATGTTTCCTTCCCAAGCAGGATTCGAACCACGAAAGTCTTAGTTACCAGTCTATCGTGCTCTGGAGTGAACAAGGCCTGAAATCAGCTACAAGGGTCGGTCCGGTTTTTTTTGCCACTACTGTACATAACATGAAAAGAGCTAACCAATTTCCCCACCCCATTTACCTTTCCCATTCGCATTGGTACAATATTATTAGATAACAAGTTATTTTAAAACAAAATATGTCTGATACTGCTGATAAAAGTTCATATGGCTATACAAAATAAAAGTTACTAAAAAGGAGGACAAAAACACTAACATTTCTCCAAGAACAGTTATTAAACCCAAAAACCACTATTTCTGCAAATAACTGAATATTTTCAGCGTTGTATTATTAATACGTTGTGCGATGGTATTGTAATGTTGTTGCAGTTTTTGTCTAAGTTTGTGTTTCATTTTGTTGACCTTTTATTACCGTATGAATATAAGCACTCGCAAATATTACTTGAATTGACGTGTTTCATCGAAGGAGAAGTGTAATAAAAGTTTCGTTATATTTAACATGTAGAATCACCTCTTAAAGTTTGGTGCAGAGGTTACCATCCACTCTGTATATAAATTTTGTTCTGTCACGGCGTGCCATGTAATTCGGAATTTTTGTAGTTATTTTTAAATAGATGTAGCTTGAAAATTTGCTTTCCGAACACAATAATATTTAATCATCTTTTCTCTTAGCATCCAAGTTTATGTCGTGAAGTAAGTAATGTTAAGTTACTGACGTGATTTTACAGACCTTTAGCTGTATTTCTTTCCTTGTATTCGCTTTAGAGTACTATCAAGAAATGTACATTTCCTTATTTAGATTACAAATAGCATTCGATGAGATCAACGGCAGTAAAATATGAAACATTAATTCTGAAACTTCAAAATTAAAAGAGACTTTCAAGAGGTTGGTTGATATGTCATCTGTTTATTGCGATAGTAACTATGACGATAATAATGATGATGATGATCACGTTGATGAAACAGAATAAACTTCACAGTCATTCGGACGTAATGGCATTGAGAAAACTCCTTCCCTGTGACCGGAAATGAACCCGCATACTTCCAGTCAGTAATTTTACATTTAGTAAGCTATAAAACATCTGGAAGAGTTGCTAGTAGTGGCAAATGTACTATACGTCATCGGTATTGAGAATCATAAACTGCAACAGGTCTGACGAAAGAACATAAATAATGCTGACATACGTCATGATATAGTACGTCACAGTTGTACAGTGGAAATCCTCAGTCTTAATGAAAGTCGGAGAAATGCGCATTCCATAGTACTGAAATATCGATCTTTTTGAAACCAATATTAGTATGAAATATGGAAAATGAAATCAAACACCGAGGAGTTCCGGAC
This sequence comes from Periplaneta americana, assembly GCF_040183065.1. Lineage (NCBI taxonomy): Eukaryota > Metazoa > Arthropoda > Insecta > Blattodea > Blattidae > Periplaneta > Periplaneta americana. Next base: position 32,696,956 of record NC_091119.1, read on the forward strand.
CATCATCGACATTTCTATTGAAAATTGATGTAAATAATTTCAAATTTGATACTAACACAATTTTTATCGGGAAATTTTGTCTAAAGAGTTTAAGATTCCTGATAATGCGAATTGTAAATGGGAAGAAATTCCGTGACTGTAGCTCAGCTCTAGCATGCTAGTCTTCCATCCACGCGTTCTGGCTTCGATTCCCAGCCTAGTCGTGATGGAATTTATGGTAAACAAAGACAATGCACAGGGGTTTCTCCAGTTACTGCTGTTTGCCCTCTTTCTTTCTACAATGTTCTCTTTCTCTCCCTCATTTCATCCATCATCTCATAGATGATGGGGATAACCAATCAGATTTTCACCTTCCATATACAAGGCTCACGATAGTGACCCGGCTTGACTCTCCTGTAGAGTATGTTCCAGTTTTCAGTGGTGTTCATGCTAGAGTAACAGCTACGCCGTCAACACAAATTAGAATTCGTTTGCGATGTATGTGAACATTTCAGAGATGCAGCGGGCACGCCACTGCTAATAGGAATGACTATCTGTGTGCATACATACTTATTAGCATAACAGTGGGTGGTGGTACTGAATGTAAACACAACTTCAAAACATGACGGCATTAATGGAATAGATTGTATACTGAAATGGTCAGTTCATTTCTGGTGACCGATAGAGACCTGTCTGAGATATTTAATATGTAGTAGTCTGTATTAGTATCGTGCATTGTTCGAACACGAGAAGGGATATCAAGATCCAACAAACTTCGCCCTACTCTTTAGGCATCCAGCAATACGTAGAAGTGAAGCATGTAAACTAAGATAACCGTGTCCATTAAAAACCATGATTGCCGGGTCTCTGTCACCGAGAAACTGTGATTTACTTGTATATCATGTGAAGAATATAATTATAGCTACTTTCTGTCGGTAATTGTTATAGTAACAACTGCCATGTATTTTTAAAACATAATGTGATTTACCTATATGTAAGTATATTTATGTGGATTTATTTTTATTTTAGTAGGTTATTTTACGACGCTTTATCAACAGCTTAGGTTATTTAGCGTCTGAACGAGATGAAGGTGATAATGCCGGTGAAATGAGTCCGGGGTCCAGCACCGAAAATTACCCAGCATTTGCTCATATTGGATTGAGGGAAAACCCCGGAAAAAACATCAATCAGATAACTTCCCTCGACCAGGAATCGAACCCGGGCTACCTGGTTTCGCGGCCAGACGCGCTAACCGTTACTCCACAGGTGCAGACTTAATAATAATAATAATAATAATAATAATAATAATAATAATAATAATAATATAACAAGAATAGAGATAGAGAAATAAATCGTTCGGCCTTAATTAAGGATGACCACGAGGATCCGGAAATTAATAGCAAATAAATATAATTAATTAAATATGAATATTGTTATAAAAATAAAATGTAATAATTAAGGACCATTGATTATCAATTATAAAATAAAATCTTATGACTTTAAAATTATACTTATAAATAAAAGATTTTATTTAAAATTAACATATCCTTAATTAAGACCTTCTGAGTGGTATAAATGAAATTGTATAATCTGCAGGGAATCTTTAAGACTTTGCGAGATAATTTTTTTGAATTTCAAAAGATGGTATTGATAATTAAAAAAAAATATGTAAATTTTGGTAAAGAACTCCAAGCACCAAAAAATAAAGATGTCACTGACCAATTATACTTGCCACTAAGGTAGGGAATACAAGGTTCATAAATGGACCTCTTTTCATGATCAACCTGATGAGCTTGGTTTAGATCTCTCTCCATGCGTATAGTTGGAAAAATCGAAAAATCGAAGGAGAATTGGGAGGAAAATTTAAAAGGTACGCAAAACGCGTCCTTGCAAGGGTTTGGGGGCTGTACAAAACTAAATATGTGAGCTCCAAGCCTGTTGGCCACTAGTCTCACTCCGGGTTACGCTGCTCCCCTGAAGGAGCTCTAGAAAATTTTGAAGGGGAAGCCGAAATTGGACGTAACCTCTTAGGTACCACATACGCGAGGGGGGCTGAGATTGATCAATTGATCACGGAACGGGGCGAGGAGGAGTTGGCTGGTGTTTGCCGTCAGGATGTCAAGACGCCGTCATCTGTTGTTCGATGACAAAGCAGGTGAAGGCCGTCGGAAGAAGCGCCGTGAAATCTAAGCTGCAATTTGAGATATCCCTGTCCTTTCAATTTGCGACTTATTGAGTGACCTCATATGTTTAATAGACTATTAATATTATCTGAACTAGGGCATACATAATTTATAATAACGGTGGAATATATATGGGGAAGGGCATATAGGTCCGTGGCCCATTTCTTATAGGGCTCATCCCGACATTTGTCTTACGCCTGAGGAAAACCACGGAATACCTTAGGCAGGATGAGTTGTCTCATATAAGAGACTAGCCAATTTGGCTATTATGTAGGAGGTCATGAGCCTTGTTGATTTGTCTCAATTTCGAGACCAGCCATTTGGCTATATGATGGCTCAATTGCGAAGAGGGGGGAGAGATGTAATTGTTAATTAAGGAGATTCATGGGGATATGAGTGCAGGTCCGTGGCCCATTTCTTTTAGGGCTCATCCCGACATTTGTCTTAGCGCCTTAGGAAAACCACGGAAAAACCTTAGGCAGGATGAGTTGTCTCAATATCAGAGACTAGCCAGTTGGCTCTTAGGTTGAATGACTCTATGAATCGATGGATATATACTAGCCAATTGGCTCTATTAGATTTCCATCGATCAACAAAAGTAGATAATGTTATGGAGGGATTTTGTTTAGCCCAGTTAAGACAAGGTCATTTTACAGCGATTGCACTATCCAAGGAGTCTCATGGAGTTGAGCCGTGGCTACCAAAACCTGGGAGTAACGCCAGCCTCCCTGTCCTCCTGTCTCAATAGTATAGCTAATGGACCTGTCTGGTGTCTACGCCGTAACCTAGGATCATACTGGCCGAGGCCAGATATGAGCGGGTTGGGGTTAGCACGAGCTTCCGCATACAGGTTCCTAGCCAGTCGAGCAATGAACTCGTCTATGGTTGGCAACTCTAGTTCATCATGGAACTTTCTTCTCGAGGCGACTCGGGGGAGATGGGTAATGAGTCGAATCACCTGGTTTTGGACAACTTGGAGTTTACGGAGATGGGACACTGCCGCAAACCCCCATGCGGGTGCGGCATAGGTAATGACAGAGCGAATGAGGGCCTTATACATGGAAAGTCCTACCCTCAGGTTGTCAGGAGTTAAGGCCGCCAGAATGGGATAGTGTCTAACTATCAGCCCGTTGGCCTTACGAAGAAGGGATTGGATGTGATCTCGGAAGTTGAGATGAGAGTCCATGATGATCCCTAAATATTTAATTTGGTTCATCCACGGCATTTCTCGTCCGAAAAGTGTGGGTGGTGGTGGTATGTCTTCGAGCCTCGCTCTTAGTGAAAAGAGTATGGCCTGACATTTCTCTACATTGACCTTGATTCTCCAGTCGTGGAACCACGGCTGGAGGTGATCTAAGATCGATTGGATCTATGATAATAGCCTTTTGTTGTTGCCTGTTTATTGCTATTATATCCGCTCTTCTGTGAGATTAGTCTTCAGAGATACAGTTTACCTCTTCATGAACTTCCCAACCCTTGTTCCGAAGAAGACAGGCGATAGCTCCACGGACTCTATGATGCCTATTGTTACGCAATAACTCTCCTTTCCGACAAGAGCCCAACACGTGGCCAAGAGTTTCTGTCTCGTTGCAGTCTGGTTGACGGCAACGGATCGTGTTGAAAGTTCTGCCAGGAACGGAGCGGACTGCAGTAAGGTTGCAGACATCTTGATTGCATTAATATATTCCGAAGACTAGTGAAAATAAACATAGATCGTAAGTCGGACGTTTAAGTGAAGTACTCTAATAGACGTTGCAACGCTGCTTCCTTCGTCGCATGTCGAGTTGTGTAACAACAACCACTGCTTCGGTAGCTTACTCACATATTGCACCCCTTACCCTGGTTTTTCTGCGAGCGAACGTACTATAACCGAAGGTGAGTAGTGTTACAACTGAAAAGTGTCGCAAAATAAATAATTGACAGATTGATTTCAGTTATTTGGAATTCCACATTGCTATCATAGTAATCCCTCATCGCTATCTACCGCAAGCTGTTAGAGATTAGATACATTTATCTTCGCACTTGACGCAACACTAACGCCAGTTGGGGTTTTTGCTGGATTCAGAACTGGAATGTGAAGGATGAAGTGTGACCGCTAAATTCCCTAATCACTGACAATTATTTGCGTACTAGAAACAAAGTGTCGTGAACGTGACACGTAACTCCTCGTACCCTTTACTGGTTTTGTAACAATTCACTTCCTTCATCGTGTCGCCAATGGTATTACCCTTTATAGTTCACTTCCTTGAATGATTATTCAAAATCCGTACGTATACTTAAATGAAATCATTTAATATGCATCCAAATAAAAAGATAGATGTTCTTTCTCTGGATTACACAAAAAATATATTCTGTATAATTCCAAGATTAAGACTTAGGCTTGTTTTATAAATTGTCCGGTTAAAAACACAGTCTATATAAAGTTATTCAAAAGTCAGGGACGATTTGAAACTCCTCTAAAGAAATAAGTTTACAGACAATACTAGGGCATTCGAAAAGTAATGGTAACAAAGTTACTGTGAAGGTAAAAAGGTATCCCCATCACATGCCATGAAGGCACTTGGGGGCATGGAGGTAGAGCCCCATGCTTTCCATGACCTCGGCACTAGAATGAGGTGATGTGGTCGGCACCACGCTCTGACCGCCTTTTGCCCCCGGGAAAGACCCGGTACTGAATTTTATAGGAGGCTGAGTGAACCTCGGGGCTGTTCTGGAAGTTTGGCAACGAGAAAAATCCCGTCACTACTCGGGATCGAACTCCAGACCTTCCAAACATAATTATTGTTTCACACTAAATTTATGTTACTTTTGACATTATATACTTCAAATATAGTTTCCTCGCTTGTCAACAATACAGACCGATTATCTAGTCCTGACACTTCGACGACGCGAAAGAGGGGAAGTAATAGGAGTAGTGGGGAGAGTTTCGGAGTAGAGATAAGGGCGAGCGGTCGGTAAATAAAAGCAGTATAACTTAACTGTACTGGAAACATACCGCTCTACCCCACTCATGACATCCGATTGATCTGAAGGCAAGCGACTGACTAACCCAAACACCCCTTGGGGTAACTAAATGGACTCGCCTGATCCAGGTGCACATTGCCGGAGACTGTCAGGACTAAATAATCGTAGCTACTGTACATTGCCAAATTGTTGGAAGACGGTGGACTCCATCTGCAGCAGCATTTCTGGATATCTCTCTCACTGATCAATCTAAAGCTTCTCGGATGTCAACCCTTGATTGAAAGCGAATGGCTCGCTTCCATTCAACTTGCAATAGTTCAGTAAGGTAGGATTTCTCTCCCACAGGCTTCTTGTAATGTCCTAAAGCACTGTGTATTAATTTTTGCATTTTTTGTATTAAATGGAACTACATCCGAGCACGGGCTTTGCTCATACTGGTGTTCCTGGATTTTTATGTTATGAATAATCAATTTAGTAGTCTATAAATAAAAATAGAAAATAAAAAATAAAAATGAAAAAATAAATGTGTGAATAAATAAATTATTTATATAATTAAAATAATAAAAATACAATAGATAAAATAAATAGATGAATAAGTAGATAAATAAATAAATAAATAGATAACTAAATAAGTAAGTAAATAAATAAATAAATAAATAAGTAAATGCGTATCATGATGAAGGAACTCAATTGCTTCGAAAGGCGTAAAACGTAAATAATGAGAAAGTACGTGGCACTTTCATGACACTAACATTTTTTTTTTATAAATGTGATAGCATTTCCCATAACGTAAGTACAGAGAAACTTTTAGAGGCCGATGTAGCACTGCCCTCCCTCGCTAAAGTCTGTTATTACGAAGATAGGAGATACGATGTTGGTAATCAAGTCTATGTTAATTTAATTGCATGTAATCACATTTCCAGTATCGTACACTTTCATATCCTGCCACTCTTTTCACGATGCGATACGGAGAACCAAGAGGGAAAATTGTTAGTTTTGCCCGGAAGCACACTCTGGTGACATGAAGTGCATTCTGATGCGAAAATCATGCAGCTTTTTGTGATCAAACATATGAGCCAGTACACATGTACCGGATACAGACAATAAGTAGTCCAATGATTTGTATGCTATGGTCAAACATATGAGCCAGTACACTTGTACCCGAATTAATTTATATAAAAAATATGATTTCTTATGAAAAACATATGATCCAGTACACTCCTGCCAGCGTAAAGATTATATTTTCACATTTAGGAAATTATTTGAAAGTATTTTATAAACAGGAAGCGCATTTTCGTTCCCAAACGTACAGCGGATCGAGTAGTTTCTTCTAGTAGCTACATCTATTACGACACGTGGATGCGTAAGCAAGATCGAATTGCAACCAGGTACGCATGGGGTCATTAAATAATAACGATGTAATGTAATATAAATATGCTCCTGTAACGTCATATGACGTAGAAAGAACATTCTCTTAGTTTAAACAAATTTTATGTGATATTCGTAAAAGATTTACATTTCAAAACCTCAGATTATATGTTTTCGTTCACTGCAGCAGGATAGGTTTTGATAAACGAATTATTTGCATATTTGTATTTTAGTAGGTTATTTTAAATTATTTATATATATTGTGTAACATATAAATATTGATAATGTGTATTGTATATTGATTTTTGTTATTATTATTTTTTCCCTGTAACGTCATGTAACAGAGGAAAACATTTTCTTAGCTCAAACAAATTTTTACTGACAGTTATAATAAAAGATATGAATTTCATAATCTCAGAATATACAGTATGTTTTCGTTCACCGTAACGGAGTTGATTTCGTTAAATGAATTAATTGAATATATTATAGGTTATATAGAGTATTTACAGTTAATGTGTATCATGTTTACTATTATGTTCTATTATATATATATATATATATATATATATATATATATATATATATATTGTATACTATTATATAGATTATAATTCATTTCATCATCATCATCATAATCATCATTATATTATTTTATAGTAAAAAAATTCAGCTTCATATATTATACAAGGACTTTTATTAGCAACTGCATATTTTTTGTGGAATAATAATAATAATAATAATAATAATGATTTATTTAACCTGGCAGAGTTAAGGCCATACGGCCTTCTCTAACACTCAACCAGGAGTAAAACTGCGTTACAAAAAACATTACAAATTTACAACGCATACTACAATTTTACACACAAAACTGAATAAGATAATAATAATAATAAAATGTAAACAACAAGTAAGTAGAAATCAGACATAATATACAACATACAGAAAGAAAGAAAAAAGCATAATAAAATGTGAACAGCAGGTCAAAATAAATGAGACATACAAAGTATAAAAAATATAAGACAAATAGGCAGTCTGTCAACAACTTTATGACGTACTTCTATTATATTATTTTAGTAGGTTATTTTACGACGCTTTATCAACATCTTAGGTTATTTAGCGTCTGAATGAGATGGTGATAATGCCGGTGAAATGAGTCCGGGGTCCAGCACCGAAAGTTACCCAGCATTTGCTCATATTGGGTCGAGGGAAAACCCCAGAAAAACCTCAACTCGGGTCACCTGGTTTCGCGGCCAGACGTGCTAACTATTACTCCAAAGGTGTGGACTTTGGTTACAGACAGTATAAATAATTATTGTGTAAGTGTATTAATGACACTAGCATTTGTACAGGGACATCATTTTATTTTTACTAACATTTTTAATATTAACCTGGCTATACCTTTGGATTAATGGTTGCGACCCGGGAAACACCTTTTGCTACCCCCTTCCACGATTGGAGTTCGGTGATACTGGCATAAAATACAAACAAATAACTTTACTAGGTATAGGAGGGAAGAAAAGTAGTTCATCCATTTACGTAAACTAGGAAATATTGCAATTTTGAGTTTGATAATTTTTCATTAGGTTTTGTTTAATCAAAATACAGTACAGTGTTAACAGTAAGTGTTTTTACTCACGAACTGAGTTATCCATGCGAACGTATTCATTATGCAGTGTATATTATACTGTCTACAGCACATTAGCGTACGATATAGAGAATTAAGTTAAAATGAAAAATAATCATAATAGGCCTATGAATATTTAAACACATTTTTGAAAATGGTGACCGTTCATTTCGATACAGGCTTCAGTTCTTTTGTGCATATTATCGCACTATAGACTATTGCACCTAATTGCAATTAAGGTACCAGTTTCGTCCTTCGTACTGTAACTCATGTTGAAATAATTCTGTACCTACTCTTTAAAAGAGTACCTTACGTACTGTAAATTCAATCTTCACTTCTGCCCGACCCGCACAGACAAAATTACTCAGACATGCTATCTACTGTCCGTCCAAGTGGTTATGTCGTAGAAAGGAAGAAATCACGTGATTGTTAATTACTTAACGAGGCCCTTTTATTTAAGTTATTTTAAACAGTTGTATAATATTACGTAGACGTCCAATTAGTTCCTAACAGAAATTAATGTTTTCAGAAAAGAGCTAAGAAAGCCCAGCCACTAGTCTTTACAGTGAAAAGAGCAGAAGCAGGTGGGGGAAATCGGGATGCGACGTAAGCAAACGGACGACAATTTACCTGTGCGAAAATATGATTCAATATTGGAAGTTTTCGTCACTGGAAAACGCGAACATATTTCTGAAACGGACTATACTCACTAACTCAGTACTGCTTACTATATGCGGCCTTGGGTCTGTGTGGAGGACAGTTGGAACTTCGTTAGTAGAAGGGATGGGAGTGAAGTACATTCAAAAACTGAGGTACAATAAAAATTGAAGTAAAAATAAAATGATGTCCCTGTATTATACAAAATTAAACGAAGCTAAAATTTGTTAAAAATTGGATGGCTGTGAAAAAATTACGTTTCAAAGATTTTATAAGGATGTTCATGAATATGTTCCATTGGAACATAGTATAATGTTAATAAATATGCGTAAAATAATAATAATAATAATAATAATAATAATAATAATAACACAAAATTTAAAATACCGACAATGTAAATTGTGAACAATTTTAATAATAACCCCTCTTGACAAAATTTTGCGTATGCCACGGAGTCCATATAAGTTACATTGGAAGAAAAATAATAGAATGTCTCTTCAAGTTTTTCTCTTTCTGGAGGGCATCTCAGCAATATACATTCCACAGATATGTACAGTATGTTGTGTATGAATACCAAAGGCACAGTGATATTCAACAGCATTTCATAGAACTACAGGGACATCGTTTTATTTTTACTAACATTTTTAATATTAACCTGTCTATACCTTTAGAGAACCGGAAACACCGCTTGCTCCCCCCTACAAGACTGGAGTTCGATGATACTGGCGTAAAACATAAATCACTCTACTAGGTATAGGATGGAAGAAAAGTAGTTCATCCATTTACGTAAACTCGGAAATATCGCGATTTTGAGTTTGATAATTTTCATTAGGTTTTTCTTTAATCAAAGTACAGTACTGTACTAAGAATAAGTGTTTTTACTCACGAAGTGAATTATCCATGCGAACGTATTCATTATGCAGTGTATATTATACTGTCTACAGCACATTAGCGTACAATATAGAGAAAGAAGTTAAATTGAAAATAATCATAATATGAATATTTAAACACAATTTTGAAAATGGTGGCCGTTCATTTCGATACAGGCTTCAGTTCTTTTGTGCATATTATCGCAATATAGACTATTGCATCTAATTCCAATTGCCAGTTTCGTCCTTCGTACTAGTAACTCATGTTGAAATAATTCTGTACCTACTCTACGTACTGTAAATTCAACCTTCACTTCTGCCCGACCCGAAAATATAAAATTACTCAGACATGTTATCTACTGTCCGTCCAAGTGGTTATGCCGCAGGATTGTAGAAAGGGAGGAAATCACGTGACAGTTAATTACTTAACGAGGCCCTTTTATTTAAGTTAAATTAAACAACTGTATAATATTACGTAAACGTCCAATTCCTAAGAGAAATTAATGTTTTCAGAAAAGAGCCAAGACAGCCCAGCTATTACAGAGGGGCGAGCAGAAGCAGGTGGGGGAAATCGGGATGCGACGTAGGCAAACGGACAGTACCTGTGCGAAAATATGATTCAATATTGAAAGCTCTTTCGTCACTGGAAAACGCGAACATATTTCTGGAACGTACTATACTCAGTAACTCAGTACTGCTTACTATCTGCGGTCTTGGTTCTGTGTTGAGTTGGAACTTCATTAGTAGAAGGGGTGGGAGTGAAGTACATTCAAAAACTCAGGTACAATAAAAATTGAAGTAAAAATAAAATGATGTCCCTGTATAATAATTAACTCCCAAAATCCGGGGATAACTGGAGACAAATTATTAAATATAGGACATTCAGGGGACGAATTTTATTCGGGAACAAAAACGCAAAATTCGGGGACTGTCCCCCGGAAACGGGAACGTCTGGAAAGCTCACTTTATAGCTCCAAGTAGCATTAGAATGTTTAACTGCAAAGTCTGTAGTCTCCATTACAAAAGTATTGAGATTTTCTTCTCAAATTACTTGTTGCTAAACACATTAGCTACAAAAACCTCAGTGAGCATAATGCGAAAGGCTCATTATATCAAAAAACGGCGTAAATGAGAAGCTCGTAATTTGAGAAAATGCCTGTATGTCGTGTGGCTAATGGCAAGCCTTTTAAGCGATGCGGTTGTGGTTTCACTAGGATCATACAGCGCAGTGTGATAATCTTTAGCCTTGGCGAGGCCGTCATTCATACTTCGGGAATCCCCACGGAATGTCCGAACATCATCCGATGCGTGGGGAACAAACTGTGGCAGGTGGTCCGTAACGTGGCAAACAGCAGACATGTTATGCCATTGCCAACCTGCTGGGTTCAAATTATGCTTAGGCAAGGTCGAAATCACACCACACTAGTTGCATTTCATTTAACGACATTTTCAACTACAGAATTTATTGAGCATCTAAAATCTATGTGACCGAGAAATGTACGTATATACAGGGGCATCATTTTATTTTTACTTCAATTTTTATTGTACCTGAGTTTTTGAAGGTACTTCACTCCCACCCCTTCTACTAATGAAGTTCCAACTCCACACAGAACCAAGACCGGAGATAGTAAGCAGTACTGAGTTACTGAGTATAGTACGTTCCAGAAATATGTTCGCGTTTTCCAGTGACGAAAGAGATTTCAATATTGAATCATATTTTCGCACAGGTACTGTCCGTTTGCCTACGTCGCATCCCGATTTCCCCCACCTGCTTCTGCTCGCCCCTCCGTAAAAGCTGGGCTGTCTTAGCTCTTTTCTGAAAACATTAATTTCTCTTAGGAATTGGAAGTTTACGTAATATTATACAGTTGTTTAATTTAACTTAAATAAAAGGGCCTCGTTAAGTAATTAACTGTCACGTGATTTCCTCCCTTTCTACAATCCTGCGGCATAACCACTTGGACGGACAGTAGATAGCATGTCTGAGTAATTTTATATTTTCGGGTCGGGCAGAAGTGAAGATTGAATTCACAGTAAGTAGAGTAGGTACAGAATTATTTCAACATGAGTTACTAGTACGAAGGACGAAACTGGCAATTGGAATTAGATGCAATAGTCTATAGTGCGATAATATGCACAAAAGAACTGAAGCCTGTATCGAAATGAACGGCCACCATTTTCAAAATTGTGTTTAAATATCCATATTATGATTATTTTTCAATTTAACTTCTTTCTCTATATTGTACGCTAATGTGCTGTAGACAGTATAATATACACTGCATAATGAATACGTTCGCATGGATAACTCACTTCGTGAGTAAAAACACTTATTCTTAATACAGTACTGTACTTTGATTAAAGAAAAACCTAATGAAAATTATCAAACTCAAAATCGCGATATTTCCTAGTTTACGTAAATGGATGAACTACTTTTCTTCCATCCTATACCTAGTAGAGTGATTTGTGTTTTACGCCAGTATCATCGAACTCCAGTCTTGGAAGGGGGAGCAAGCGGTGTTTCCGGTTCTCTAAAGGTATAGACAGGTTAATATTAAAAATGTTAGTAAAAATAAAACGATGTCCCTGTATTTATTTACACTGCAAGTGGGCGAACACCCGGTGGCAGTGGTATACTTAATTACACACAATACAATTAATACACAATATTTACAGGATTCACAATAATTACAATTAATATTAATAGGTCTACATAAAATAACCTAATTAAAAAGTGAACCTAATTTTCCATTAAACCTACATTTCTATAGGCTCTACATAAGTTTCACATTGGTACCGATACTCTTTCACTTCACTCTCATCTCACTCACTGCACTGGCACTATGCCACATTTCACTGACACTTTAGTTTTAGTAATGGCTCTTCAATAAATATTTTTCTTCTATTTATTTTATACTCATATTTGACTCATCCACAGGTGCCAAGTCGATGTGTGTAGGTATGTGTATTTGGATAAAAACTGCAAATTTTTCTCCCAAGGGTAGATAAGTACCTTAAAGTCACCCGGATGCAAGCTGCGAGATAAGTGCGGCAGTATCTTGTCCAGTTTTATGTGGTTTTCCCTAAGTATTATGCAAATTCCGGAAAGGTAATGTATTAGTTTATCACAGATCAAGACCGCTTCCTGCCACATCTCATCTCAAGTTGTTATGATTTTATTACCTCATCGACATCACGGAAGTAGTCGACGAAATGCCGCTAAAGAAAGAATCTCACACTTTTTTTAGTTGGTTATTTAACGACACTGTATCAACTACTAGATTATTTAGCGTCGATGAGATTGGTGATAGCGAGATGGTATTTGGCGAGATGAGGCCGAGAATACGCCATAGATTACCTGGCATTCACCTTACGGTTGGAGAAAAACTCGGAAAAAACCCAACCAGGTAATCAGCCCAAGCGGGGATCCAACCCGCACAACTTTAGACCGGCAGACAAGCGCCTTAACCTACTGAGCCACAGCGGTGGCTCCCTCACACTTGTTAATTTATGTTGCGTTGTAGGTTTGGTTGGACGATAACACAATAAATTATTATTGGCGGTTATATCTAGACAGTGGATGCGGGATGACTTATCGTTGAATGTAGGTGCACATTTACTATATGTTAGGCCTACATTTTTTCATTCAGACCATTGGCTCAATAGGTTTTAAACGTAAACAGACGACGTCAACATGCTACTGTATCTCCGTACAGTCAGAAGGAAAAGAAAAATAACGTACTGTAGTACATACCTTGTAAGTTCAGTCCTCGACATTATTGATGCTATTACCAGCGTTGCAGTAAACGAATATATATTCTTGTAAGTTGTCGAAGCTCAATCGTCTTCGCCTATCGCTTAAACAGTTTTTGTATAGAAAGAATTTCTGAAGAAAAACTCTAAAATGGGGATCACTCTATTTTTTTAGAGGAATATTTGTACTGAGCATCATGTTGCACGTGTCGTTTAGACCCGCACAACTAAATGATGATGATGATGATTCCTCAGATTTCATTTTAACGCATTTCCTGTGCGATGTATTGTTGCAATGTTTCTCTATAGCCTGAGTTGTTCTGGTTTTTATTTCAATTTTACATACATTACACACGATAATGTCTTCGTTAATACATAAAATGTCACTCTCATACTTTTTAATTGCATTTCGTATCTCTAAGCGAATTTAACGTTTTGACTTCGACATTATGAATGGATCAGCACTACACTATTCAACTCGTACTAAATACTTGAGCAGGATAACACAACTGCACACATTGCGTTGCAATGTGAACCGGGGTTCCTTCGTTATGTAGGGGAGCAGTGGGTACAGTGAGACACAAAATATTAAGACATATGTATGCAAGTGAAATTTCAAGTATTTTTAAAATCAAGTGCAACAGAAATATACATTAAAACATGGAGTACACTAATACGTAAACAGAAATGTTAATAGATAAAGGACATAATATACAATACGTGTTTGTCAAAAAATGCAAATGTCTCACTGTTCGCAAATGTCTCATGCAAGGGTACAGTGAGACACCAGTGTCTATTAACGGACATTGAAATCATTTACATTTATTTCAAAAGAAAAGAAAGCTTGCTGTCTCTTTATCTTGCCATGTTCTGTAGTCTTATTTAGAATCATTTTGATGTCTGACTTCGAAACCATTGAAACATCTGGAACATTTGGAAAAATGAATTTTCCATAACTTTTCAAACTTTTGCTAAAAAATAAAATGAACTTTTGGTGACAACAAAGCTTATAATTATAAGAATTTAATTTAATTCTTTATTATTTTTTAATATTTTTTTTAATTTTGCGAATAATTTTTTCTTTAAGAAACCATTAAAATGTAATGTATCCATTATTTTAAGCTATAGTACCTAAATTGGTTACTAGTGTGTTCATTTTTAATGTTAGTTACAGGTAAATGTAATATAATTACAGTTTATTTTTGCAAATCATTGGTAAATGGGAACAGTGAGACGTCTCAGTGTACCCTTTAATGGCATATCTCACTGTTCCCTTTACGCATAGTTCGTTTAAAAATAGCACCATTACTTCAAAATCAAAACAAGAAAGACGAAACTTTGCAAAGCATAGTGTCAAATACCATAGTATTAGGTAACAAAACATTCATATTTCTATTTAATTTGCATATCCAATATAACCTTCATTAAACACAAGCCAAAATTTTACTTCTAGAGTGAAAAATTACGAATTATTTTTTTTTATCACTCACCTTTATAACTAGAATCAAATCGAGTATGAAAATACTGTTACTTTACTCATGCAACATACAACTCCACTGTTACAAACATTTCAACATCAAAATTTACCATCTAATAAAAAATGTATCACTGTTCTCCCTGTCTCACTGTACCAACTTCTCCCCTACGCTGCTGTACTCGCCAGATACATAAAAGACGAACGACGCGGCACGTGCCATATACTCCGATACGAAGCAACTTCACTTTTCCTTAAGGCATCCCGCATACACTGTCTGGTTATATATCCTTTCAGGGATCTGAAATTCTGATCTGGTGAAGGTTTTAATTTCTGAAGTGAAGATATCTGTAAACCAGAATTCATTATTCTGAATGTCTAATGATAGGTGTGAAAACAACATGCAAAATTGAAATTTTACATACTTAGGAACAATCGGTAATTTTCCCTGGAGCCTACATATTCCCAA
Source organism: Periplaneta americana (assembly GCF_040183065.1). Taxonomy (NCBI): domain Eukaryota; kingdom Metazoa; phylum Arthropoda; class Insecta; order Blattodea; family Blattidae; genus Periplaneta; species Periplaneta americana. Next base: position 32,712,293 of record NC_091119.1, read on the forward strand.
ACAAAAGCCTCTCACATACCGTAAATCTAAGATATGAGGTCCCGGCTTTACTTCCTTTCCAAAGGAAATAATGGTAGGGATACTGAAGGACAGTTGCGATTCCTCAATGAAGGATATGAGGATGATCCTACAATTTAATTTCGTGCCTCTGAGAATAGAAAACATTTTAATTACAGATTTTATTTTAGTGCGACCCGATGTAATAATTGTCTTCAAACTTCCACTTTCTGTCGTGAGTTGTCGCCACTGCACATCTCAGACTCTAGGAATACTTTCAGAGGAACCATCCAAATATCTTACAGCAAACGGTTTTTTCTAGCAGTGAAGTTATTGACAGGGGTGAGTGCGGAGGACCGGTTATGGCTTGCCTTTAACCGCGTTTGAGGATATGACCGTATATCCTAATACTACGACCCTTCTTCCTGGGAGTGGCGTGGAAACCCTGTCAGAGACTACAATACGAATTTTCAAGTACTCTTGTAGTCTCCTTAAATGCAGTTCATTGGTCATTTTAAAAGAATAGAATGAACGAAATAATAAATAATTTAGAATTATATAATATAAAAAATAAAATGAATAAAAACCAAAATTACATAAAAATAAATAAAATAAGCTATAATAAAGCACAAGAATTAACAGGACTTTTAGATGACAAGACTGCCGAAAGAATATCTGAAGTTGTATTTGATCATTTAGAACATACCTGCACAAACAGCGCTCAACGAGCGCGCGCGCTCCTTCGGAGCGGGAAACGCAGGTTTACCGCTCGCCGAAAAGGAGAAGATACGTCAGAATGACATCGACTTGCTATAGGTAGAGGAGAGGGAAACGACCACTCAGCTATCTAGTGGAGTGGAATGTGTAGGCCTATTCTCAGTAACTGTTTCACGTTGCTTACCTACTGCTACAGTATAGTATGGAGGAATCTAAAAGACGGAACATAACATTTAACGATTTACAGGTCGAACTTATTGATCTTCAATGTGACCTAAGGGCTAAAGATCGTTTGAATAATACTACTAGCCTGGTTGAGTTTTACAAGACTAAATCTCAGCAATAATATCCACGACTACACAGTCTGGCTGTGAAAATGATTGCTATGTTTGGCTCAACATATATATTTCTGAGCAACTTTTTTCTATAATCAACTTTAATAAAGGCAGACATCGAACATCTGTAACTGATGTTTCATTACGATCAGTAGGCTACTGTTCCTTTCAGCTGCCAACAGCATAAAATCTCGTTTTGATGTGATGATAAATAAAAATATAACAAAATGATATTGTATTTTTAAGTAGCTATAGAATTTCTATTATTTCTGTAAAATAAATATTTCTTTATTAATTAATAATAGTCCAAGATAGTTTTGCAAACACTAAACGGGAATTCATTTCATAAACACTCGTAAAAGTACTTCCTTTTGTGTACATTTTGTACGAAATCACCCCTTCTTCCAGTCACCCTTATACAGAGCGCAGTCAATATCTGCCTCCGCTCATGAGCTGTGAGCCGGCTCGGAGAGCGCAAACCTTGTGCAGGCATGATTTAGAAGAATTTGACTGTAGCAAGAAATTAATTGCGCATGGTTTTATATTATCATTGTCATTATTATTATTATTAATTATTATTATTATTATTATTATTATTATTATTATTATTATTATTATTATTATTTTCTGTCTTGGTCATCAGTCGTCAACGTTATATCCTACAAAAAAAAAAAAGTCCACACTTGTGGAGTAACGGTCAGCGCGTATGGCCGCGAAACCAGGGTGGCCCGGGTTCGAATCCCGGTCGGGGCAAGTTACCTGGTTGAGGTTTTTTCCGGGGTTTTCCCTCAACCCAATACGAGCAAATGCTGGGTAACTTTCGTTGCTGGACCCCGGACTCATTTCACCGGCATTATCACCTTCATATCATTCAGACGCTAAATAACCTAGATGTTGATTCAGCGTCGTAAAATAACCCAACAAAAATAAACAAAAAAAAATATCACGAGTCGCCACTGCTGAAGGAAAACAATCCCCCGAGGCGGGATGTGAGCTCGAGACCATCAGATACAATAACAATTATGATAACCTCTTTACTACCAAAGTTGAATCGTAAATTAATCTTAAACGTATTTTCAGTTGAGAAGTAAGTGGGTCATGAAAGGTCGTAAAATAGTGAAAGTTGAATCAGTATCACAGCAAATTTCAGGGATTTCCATAGATTGCTAGGCTAAAATACATTCTACATTGCTTATATTTGAAGCTCGGCCTACTTTTTCCGAGCGTCCTCATAGTTCGGGATTCCCAGTCGGTTACAGGTAATTTCGTCCAATTTAAAATATCCGCAGACAGGAAAGGTCCAGTAAAAATTGTTCAAGGAATTTGGTCCAAGCAGTAAACATCCAAAATATAATAAGTCCAATTTATGAAAAGGTCCAATACGCAATACGTCCGATATACAGGGATATCATTTTATTTTTACTTCAATTTTTATTGTACCTGAATTGTTTAATGTACTTCACTCCCACCCGCTCTAGTAGTAAACTTCCAACCGTCCTCCACACAGATCCAAAACCGCATATACAGTCATAGTAGCGTTACGGTCATAGTAAACAGTACGTTCCAAAAATATGTTTGCGTTTTCCAGTGACGAAAGAGCTTTCAATATTGCATCATTTTCCATTTGCCTACGTCGCATCCCGGTTTCCCCCACCTGATTCTATTCGCCTCTCTGTAAAGGCTAGTTGTTGTGTTGTCTTAGCTCTTTTCTGAGAACATCAATTTTTGTTAGGAATTGGACGTCTACGTAATATTATACCCATACAACTGCTTAAAATAACTTAAATAAAAGGGCCTCGTTAAGTAATTAACTGTCACGTGATTTCCACCCCTTTCTACGACCCTACGACATAATCACTTGGACGGACTGTATATAGTATGTCTGAGTAATTTTATCTTTTCGGATCGGGCAGAAGTCGAGATTGAATTTACAGTACTCTTTTATAGAGTAGGTACGGAATTATTTCAACGTGAGTTACTGGTACGAAGGACGAAACTGGTAATTGGAATTAGGTACAATAGTCTATAGTGCGATAATATGCACATTAGAACTGAAGCCTGTATCGAAATGAATGGCCACCATTTTCAAAAACGTGTTTAAATATCCATATTATGATTATTTTTCAATTTAACTTCATTCTCTATATTGTACGCTAATGTGCTGTAGACAGTACAATATACACTACACAACGAATACGTCCACATGGAAAGCTCAATTCGTGAGTAAAAACACTCATTGTTAATACTGTACTGTATTTTGATTAAACAAAAACCTAATGAAAATTATCAAACTCAAAATCGCGTTATTTCCTAGTTTACGTAAATGGATGAACTACTTTTCTTCCCTCCTATACCCAGTAAAGTGATTTGTTTGTATATTACGCCAGTATCATCGAACTCCAGTCGTGGAAGGGGGTAGCAACGGTGTTTGCGGTTCTTAATCGTTGATCCAAAGGTATAGCCAGGTTAATATTAGAAATGTTAGTAAAAATAAAATGATGTCCCTGTGCAAAACTGTCCAATACGTATGAAATCCCAATATGCGATAATATACGTAAATATATGGTGTTTTATTGAACGTCTGAACCAGCAACAAATCCAAACAGAAACCATGGTCTTACAATTACTTGCAGATCACAATATTATAAAACAGACTACACTTACACGAACACTTACACATACATTCACCCTAGTACACGACATAACTCTCCACAAATACCCATCATGTACAGTGTGGCCCGCCAAAGTGGTGTAGAATGATAAAAATGGGTCACAGTCCTGCCATCTATCCGCAATATGCGGAACCCGAATCACGTAAAGTGAAGTGGGTAGGCATTGGATACATACATGCATACATAATACAGGGACATCATTTTATTTTTACTAACATTTCTAATATTAACCTGTCTATACCCATGGATTAACGGTTGATAATCGAAAACATCGTTTGCTACCCCCTTCCACCACTGGAGTTCGATAATACTGGCGCAAAGTACAAACAAATCACTTTACTAGGTATAGGAGGGAAGAAAAGTAGTTCATCCATTTACATAAACTAGGAAATACCGCGATTTTGAGTTTGATAATTTTCATTAGGTTTTTGCTTAACCAAAATACAGTACTGCATTAACAATGTGTTTTTACTCACGAACTGAGCTATCCATTCGGACGTATTCATTATGCAGTGTACATTATACTGTCTACAGCACATTAGTGTACAATATAGAGAATGAAGTTAAATTGAAAAATAATCATAATATGGATATTTAAACACAATTTTGAAAATGGTGGCCATTCATTTCGACACAGGCATATTTGCATATTATCGCACTATAGACTATTGTACCCAATTCCAATTACCAGTTTCGTCCTTCGTACAAGTAACTCATGTTGAAATAATTCTGTACCTACTCCATAAAAGAGTACTTTACGTACTGTAAATTCAATCTTCACTTCTGCTCAATCCGAAAAGATAAAATTACTCAGACATGCTATCTACTGTCCATCCAAGTGGTTTTGTCACAGGGTCGTAGAAAGGGGAGAAATCACGTGACAGTTAATTACTTAACGGGGCCCTTTTATTTAAGTTATTTTAAACAGTTTTGTAATAATTACAATTCCTAACAGAAATTAATGTCTTCAGGAAAGAGCTAAGACTGCCCAGCCACTAGCCTTTACAGAGGGGCGAGCAGAAGCGGGTGGGGGAAACCGGGATGCGACGTAGGCAAATGGACGACAGTACCTGTGCGAAAATATGATTCAATATTGAAAGCTCTTTCGTCACTGAGAGACGCGAACATATTTCTGGAACGTAGTATACTCACTAACTCTGTACTGTTTATTGAGTTTGACTGCATACGCGGCCTTTGTTATGTGTGGAGGACGGTTGGACGTTTATTAGTAGAGGGGGTAGGAGTGAAGTACATTGAAAAACTCAGGTACAATAAAAATTTAAGTAAAAATAAAATGATGTCCCTGTTTTATACACAGTGCATAAATAAAAAATTCTAATAAACAACTACCAGCAATATAAAGCTGAAAATGACTTACCTCGCTATTTAAGAGCAATTTCATATCATTTCAAATGACTCTAATCCGGATGAGCCTGAAAATGTTGACGAGGACCAAATTATGTTACCTTGCGTATCCAAAGTCCATAAAAATTTCTGTTATAACTATTATACTACCAAATAAAAATTTGTACTATATTATAGAGATCATTGTGTGAGTAATTATTGTTCTTATATTACATTATCTAGATTGGACATTTGGACATTTTGGCTTACTTACTTACTGGCTTTTAAGGAACCCGGAGCTTCATAGCCGCCCTCACATAAGCCCGCCATTGGTCCCTATCCTGAGCAAGACCAATACAGTCTCTATCATCATATCCCACCTCCCTCAAATCCATTTTAATATTATCCTCCCATCTACGTCTCGGCCTCCCTAAAGCTCTTTTCCCCTCCGGCCTCCCAACTAACACTCTATATGCATTTCTGGATTCGCCCATACGTGCTACATGCCCTGCCCATCTCAAACGTCTGGATTTAATATTCCTAATTATGTCAGGTGAAGAATACAATGCGTGCAGTTCTGCGTTGTGCAACTTTCTGCATTCTCTTGTAACTTCATCCCTCTTAGCACCAAATAATTTCCTAAGCACCTTATTCTCAAACACCCTTAACCTATTTTGGCTGTTGGTCTTAATTACTTTATGGAAATTTTTACGTTGGTCATTATGTAACAGACCTTTTCTGTACATTGAACCTTTTCGTACCCTGAACATAAAAAAAAAACATATGGACATTTTCGTATGTTGGACCTTTCTGTATTGTACATTGGCGGAGTGCATAAACTTAGGTTAGAAACGTAATAACCATGTGTAAAGAAACCACGGTAAAAAAGTAACCGCGGTTAAAGTAATTCAAGCGCACCATTTATGATTGCCGATTAGTTATACGTTGTTAGTTGACACCTCATTTAACTATCGTAAAGTCTTTGTTGGTAAGTTATAATGGTTCTACGAAATGACATTTTGAATTAATTGAAGATACAATGTGCCTCATACATACTATTTCCTGACGATTCCGCATCTTGAGACTGCAACATTTCCTAACAAATGGCCTGCGCGTTCCCCAGACTTAAATCCAATCGAAAGATGGCTGCCAACGATTTTAAATGTTTCAAATGAAAATTTTCTCCTTCTTTCTGATAGAATGCATTTTCTTCTTTCCTAATGACGTGCTCGCTAGCTACCGAATTCTTTTATTGGAGCATTGATTTCCAACCGTCTAGCTCTGTTTTGTTTTCGCAGTGAACAGCAAACCTGAACAGTGTAAGTGGCGTTGCATGTCGCCAAGCTATACTGCATATACTCGTATACCTGCATTGTTGCGGGTTGGTTGGAGGCTCTAGGTAACCAAACACAGGACTCTATAAATTATTAGTATGTAGTAATAGCAGTGGGTTATCATCATTTAATTCAACGGCAGAGATTATTCAAAACCGAAATTTAACATGGGCGAGAAATGGCCGACACGTTTTGCTTAAGGCTTCCTATCAAGGAAAACATTTTTTTTATGTACCATAAATCTATGACACGGGCCACCCAGCTTAGAAAAAGATGTGATAAGGAATTTATCAACTATTAAACTCCATCACTAGACAGTGGAAAAGTGAAGTTGTTTCGTATCTGAGTATATGGCACGTGCCGCGTCGTTCGTCTTTTGTGTATCAGGCGAGTACAGCAGAGTACATGACGAAGGAACCCCGGTCCACATTGCAACACAGTGTGTGCAGTTGTGTTATCCTGCTCAAGTATTTAGTACGAGTTGAATAGTGTAGTGCTGATCCATTCATAATGTCGAAATCAAAACGTAAATTCGGTTAGAAATACGAAATGCAATTAAGAAGTATGAGAGTGACATTTTATGTATTAACGAAGACAATATCGTGTGTAATGTATGTAAAATTGAAATAAGAACCGGAACAACTCAGGCTATAGAGAAACACTGCAACAGTACATCGCACAGTAAATGCGTTGAAATGAAATCTGAGAAACCATCATCATCATCATTTAGTTGTGCGGGTCTAAACGACACGTGCAACATGATGCTCAGTACAAATATTCTTCTAAAGAAATTGAGTGATCCCCATTTTAGAGTTTTTCTTCAGAAATTCTCTCGATACAAAAACTGTTTAAGCGATAGGCGAAGACGATTCAGCTTCGACAACTTACAAGACTATATCGTCGTTTACTGCAACGTTGGTAATAGCATCAATGATGACGAGGACTGAACCTTGCAAGGTATGTATTGCAGTACGCTATTTTTCTTTTCCTTCTGACTGTACGGAGATACAGTAGCATGTTGTCGTCGTCTGTTTACGTTTAAAACCTGTTGAACCAATGGTCTGAATGAAAAAAATGTAACATATAGTAAATGTGCACTTACATTCAACGATAAGTCATCCCGCATCCACTGTCTATCCATCAGCTTTGTCTGGGATTGAACCCACAAACTTTGACCCTAAGGACTAGTACAGTGATCACCGAGGACGACAAGAGGAATATATTTACGTGCAAATGTTGACTTAGATTTCATGAAGAATCAAGTGTTCTTCTCTGCCTACAATGGGCAGAAGGCCTTGTCATTGACGAAGGTTGTGTACTCGTCGCAGGTGTTGGACATTAGTCACGCGTCTTACAATACTGCAAAAGGAATGCCCTCAGATGTTTCCAATATGCATTATGAATGCACTGATGCAATTGGAAAGCAATGGGGCACGGCAATGCACATGAAAAACGGAATGCAATGACGCATAACCTGCGGTCCGTCAGTGTTCTTTTTACGACCCATTATGAAAGAGTCTGTTTACCATACGGAGTACTGTGAACCCCCTGAGACCCATCAGATGAGGCACTTGTGGTATCGTTGTGATGTACCGAAGTACAGATGATATTTCCATGCAGGAATTCTGCGTTACCATATGATGAAGGATGGATAGAACAGAGGAAAATTATCTCCGGCACTGGGACTCGAACCCGGATTTTCAGCTCTACTTGTTGACGCTTTATCCACTAAGCCATACCGGATTCCAGTACGTCCTGCACGGAAATACCATATGTACATCACAATAATATGATATGCGTAAAATTATCACAGTGATTTAAGACGGCGTTCATTCCCTCGGATCCCGACCACTTAGTCACTCGTAATGAGTGCACCACTGCACATAGTATATTGAACATTGTGCTACTGTCACACATCTGTGATACAGTGCATGAAGGTTGAACACTAAAGGGAAACTAAGGCAAAAAGCTCTCTGACTAAAGATCAACTTTAATCGAAGATCGGAAAGTGAACCGAGTTCAGACACTTCTTCTATTGTATAAAACTTCTCTGCGATCAAATTACTTTGGTTCAAATGCAATCTAAGTTCACGTGAAAAGGATTTGGCAACTTCGGATAAAGAGGTGAAGTATGTGATGCGCGGGACATGTTGTACAGGTTTGTTCAGTGTCGCCAATTTAGTGACTTCAACTCTTTTTCAACGACAATTTCTTTTAACTTTTATATTGCTTAAATAAGGATTTAGCGACCTTTTTAACACCCCATAGTGACAAAATTTAATCTTTCTTTGTTGATAATGGGAAATCTAGCGACTTTCTAACTACTTTTTGGCGACTTTCCGTACACTCTGTTGGAGACACTGGTTTGTTTTGTGCATTGTAAATAATGGCGGACAATAAGAAGAAGATTGACCGTTTTCCAAATTGTTATCATGTTATGGTGCTTGATACTGCTAAACATAATAAAGCTTTATAAAACGATAATTTTCGTTTAGTAATACAGTTAATTGAAAATTTATGAATGTACCTATCATATCCATTAATAATAATGGTTATAAACATAATATAATTATAGGTTATTTTATTTGATACTGCTGAACACGATAAAGCCTTATAAAATATAAGAATGTTTGTGTATTAAGGCAAGAAATTGAAAAAAAAAATATATATATATATATATATATATATATATATATATATATATATATATATATATATAGATACTTACTTACTTACTTAGCCTACTTACTGGCATTTAAGGAACCCGGAGGTTCATTGCCGCCCTCACATAAGCCCGCCATTGGTCCCTATCCTGAGCAAGATTAATCCATTCTCTATCATCATATCCCACCTCCCTCAAATCCATTTTAATATTATCTTCCCATCCACGTCTCGGCCTCCCTAAAGGTCTTTTTCCCTCCGGCCTCCCAACTAATACTCTATATGCATTTCTGGATTCGCCCATACGTGCTACATGCCCTGCCCATCTCAAACGTCTGGATTTAATGTTCATAATTACGTCAGGTGAAGAATACAATGCGATATATATATAGGCCTATACATATATCATATGTATTGACATTAATAATAACGGTTATTCTTTTTGCACAGTCTGCCGCTCGTATATTTCAAACAGAAAAGAAATAACTGAACTTGGATCATCTAACTTAATCGGAGAAATTTCTTCAGTCAAAGTTGACTTTAGTTTAAGGCAAATTAATCTCAGATTACACTTTATACAACACAACATTCCAAGTTCAGCTAGAATCAGGATCAATTTAACCTCTGATCTAAGATTAAATGGTTTATACAATCGGCCCTAAGAGGTGTAACTTAAACTGAGAGGATTCAATCCGGCATCGGAACTGGAATCCGGTGTGACTTAGTGGATAAAGCGTCAGCACGTAGAGCTGAAAATCCGAGTTCGAGTCCCGGTGCCGGAGAGAATTTTTCTTCCATCATATGATTTTATTTTATTTTATTTTATTTTAGACGCTTTATCAACATATTTGGTTATTTAGCGTCTGAATGAAGTGAAGGTGATAATGCCGGTGAAATGAGTCCGGGGTCCAGCACCGAAAGTTACCCAGCATTTGCTCATATTAGGTTGAGGGAAAACCCCGGAAAAATCTCATCCAGGTAACTTGCCCCGACCGGAAATCGAACCCGGGCCACCTGGTTTCGCGGCCAGACGCGCTGACCGTTACTTCACAGGTGTGGACTTCATCATATGATAACGCAGAATTCATGCACGGAAATCTCATATGTACTTCGGTACATTACAGTAATTTCATAGCGTTTTTTTGGGGAAAACCATTGATTTAATTTCCAATATGCTCAGTCAGTTTAAGAGAGTAGTGCATTATGATTAGAGCTAGGATTTTGATGAAATTGCATCTTTTTTCTAGTAAGCCAGAAACATAGCTGCTTTAGTAACTTATTTATATGTTATGTGATAAACTGAGTGTTTTAAGACACATTTGTTAGGACATATTTTTTTGCATTTTTTGCCTGTTTCAACTCATAAGATCATCTTTTGTTTTATTCGGTCATTTTTAGGCATTTTCATTTAATTTTGGCCCTAAATCCCCATTATTAATGCAAAATAATTTTTATTTTCTTTGATATTTTCTTTACATATTTTGTCCATTAATACCCATTATTTTGTATAATATTTTAATCGTTTTTCTACACAAATATTGCCGTTTTAACGTAGTACACCCCATGTAATCGATCAGTCCAACCACCCCTTATGTATAAACTCCTCTATACCTGCTAATTCCGAATAAGAGTGGCCTTGTAGACTACATGAAAACTAAAAGTAAAGTAAATCCATGGCGCTACAGCCCATGAAGGGCCAAATCCGACCAGCTGACTGCTGACCTCACGTCCACATGCCGACGCAGAGGTGAACGATCATACATGGAAATTACATGAGGTAAAATAATTAATTAAAGTGTACTAATTAGAAAAAAATATGTAAAATTTAATTTAATTGCTAGTCTAAATATTTAGTACAAAATCTCTTTGTGCGAGATCGTGCGTATTTGCTTGGTTTCCGCACAAAACCAATCCGCGGAAAGTCTAAAATTCCACATTCAGTATTCCCCACCTAACACACATAACAATTTCCCTCTTCTTACCGCTTAAGTGACATATTGAGTTTACTGCTTTAGGCTTTTAACATATTATTTTTAGAGAACGTTCGATATAGTAATAATTATAAATTGGAAACTTACCACTGCATTTTCACCTAAATTGCACTGTTAATTATTGTTTTTAAATATTTGCAAAAATTAAGTAAACTCTACAACTCCACTAAAGTTACTGCATTCGTGATGCAAGTAACATTAAGAAAGCCGTGAAAAAATCAACAAGATTCCAGACTCATCATAGACTGGGGAAAAAAAAGACACGTATATCACGGCCTGCTGGAGTATAGTAAACACAGAAAACATTTTAAAGCAACAATGTTGAAGATAGATATTTTTGTTTTGCAAATTTGCCGTCATTGAACAGAAACCAAGATGGAGATTTCATTGCAACTAATTAGAAATTCCTCTTTCAGGTATGTAATAAACGATCTTCGCACAAAATAATGTACGATACACGAGCGGTATGTTTTCTTTCAATTCTCGGAAATTAAAAAAGCTGAACTACGTTTCGCTTTTTCAAACTTTTCCTCGAACATGAAAACTTCAACATACCGCTCTTGTAACGCATATTACTATTTCCTACTAAGCCAATTATGTAAGATAAATTTTTAGGGCATTTTAAGGGCATTTTTTAAAGATTTTTAGGCAATAAATGCATCGTTTTTAGGACATTTTTTCATGATTTATAGGTCATCAAAATCCTAGCCCTAATTATGATAATACATTATAGAAAGAATTTTAGTTTTGGCCTTTATACTGTATGTGCAGATATTTGATCGGAACAAATGTAACTTTTCGTTTTGCAAAGAAATTTTACAATGTTGCCTTTATTCGCATAGTATAATGGAATCTGTCACAATATTAGACGTGTTTAGCACGAAGTTCGATAGTTACCAAAGACAACGCAGAATATCTCATTAACATGAGAGAAACATTCATAGTGTAGACGGGGATCAAGTCCACAACTCCAGCATCCACGCAACGTCTACTAGGCTATGTTCTTTATTTATCGCGTACTCAGTGACTAGTGTAATTTCAAGAGGAATATGTTACATTATGGTGATAACCAAAGCTCGGAACTTGGGGACTTGTGTCTTTGCACGTGACTGAGCGACCGGACTTCAACGTCAACAAACTCCCGCTTCCAGCACGGAGGTACTGCCAGGTCTGCTATAAAAGTGGTTTCTGTCTGGAACAACATAATGATAGTATTATGGTAGGTTGAAACAAGTAATTTTATAACATATATAATAAAAATAAACATGAGAAATATATCAAATATACTGTTCTGCTTTGTACATTTTATTACAGTGCATGAGTACGTACATTCGAAGGTTTTCGGATCCATAACTTCTTCGCTGAAATGAAACGAGAAAAACTTATTTCCAAGTCACATGAAGCGACGGGAGCAAACCTAAAATACTGAATGTTTTCACTGTCACTGTTTTCTGTTTCATTTTCAGCAATTGCTAGCTGATCTCGTATGTGAGAAAGATAAGTATATCCTAAATTTTTCTCAAAAATAGTTTTCAATTTATTCTACGGTAGTTTCCTCTGCTACTTGATCCATGGCTATGAACAAATCTTCCACCAATTTAAGGGACTGCAATGTCTATCAATGAATGCCGGTTTCCAGCCTCTAGTTTGTGTGGCACAACTTACAAAATATAAACTCTCCATTCGAAGAAAATAATGTATCTCCTTCGAATTCCTCCACGAAATTCTGTACCTAAAATTTAAAAAAATGTATTTTCAAACTTGTATAATATCCATTCGAATAACACGTATTTTCTAATTCCTTCAAACAGACCGTTTATCTGTAATTCTCTGAATGTCATTATCTTCGATATGCCAAAGTTTCCTCGTTTGTGTGACTGCAACCTGTGTATATTTTTGTGTGGCTTTACTTTGTGTACAGTTTTTTTTTTCTCTGTATCTTTATTTCTTGTGTAGCTTTATTTTGTATATAGTGTATTTTTTCTGTTTATTTCTATTATTGTATTTGTATTCCTGGTATTGTGGAAGAGAAGGCCTGATGGCCTTAACTACACCAGAATGACTAAATAAAATAAAATAAATAAATATATAAATGAAGTTTCCTCGTCCGTCTTCCTCTCATTCGATGTGACCACTTTCTTAGTACATACGACTATCCCTGACTTGCAGCGTGAGCTTTGTGTACGTTGTACCTGTAACCTTACTCATGCGCACGACACACAAGTCCCCAAGTTCCGAGCTTTGGTGATAACTACTGTAAATCGTTTATAAAGTTTTACTTCTATCATAAAGTGCATAGAAAATCATAAACTTCGAGTAGAATAACTCGGCATACTGTGTCTGAAGGCGTCAGTCTCGTTAAATTCTTGAACAACATCATACGTATGCATGAAACCTCGACATGCGATAAGACTGCTAATAAAATCTTGATATTGAAACGTAAAATCATGTTTGCACGAGCGCGTGCAGACTCTTGTATGTGCATAAAATAATACTTGCCTCCACTCTATGACTACGTTGACAGCACCCGTTTGAAACTACATACTTGGTTGATTGCTTTCACCTCTAGATGTGTTCAACGAAGACCAACCTGAATTCTGCTAGTATGGCAATGGAAAAGATTCCATTTATGAGTCGACACATCCATAAGATGAAATTCTTTATAAGAGATGATAGGATGATAGAGGTAACCGAGTGTAATATTGATTTTCGAAAAAAAAATCGACCTGGAAACTTTGCCTGGAATCTTCTAATTCATGGACAGTGTTCCTTCCAAATATTTACAGGAACCTCATCCCCTGATTAATCTACTCACTATTATAGGCCGCACTGAGGATTTTTTATTGTTCTCAAGATAATCTTTAGCTCGAAAAAAATCGTAACCAATATCAGGCCTGCTAACGACTTCATTTGTAAATGTATACAGAACATATGTATATGATTATGTCCCGCGACCAGAATATTCTACGAAATGGAAATATAAAAATTGGAGATTTGTCCTTCGAAGAAGTGGAAAAATTCAAATATCTTGGAGCAACAATAACAAATATAAATGACACTCGGGAGGAAATTAAACACAGAATAAATATGGGAAATGCCTGTTATTATTCGGTTGAGAAGCTTTAGTCATCTAGTCTGCTTTCAAAAAATCTGAAAATTAGAATTTATAAAACAGTTATATTACCGGTTGTTATTTTATGGTTGTGAAACTTGGACTCTCACTCTGAGAGAGGAACAGGGATTAAGGGTGTTTGAGAATAAGGTTCTTAGGCAAATATTTGGGGCTAAGAGGCATGAAGTTACAGGAGAATGGAGAAAGTTACACAACGCAGAACTGCACGCATAGTATTCTTCACCTGACATTATTAGGAATATTAAATCCAGACGTTTGAGATGGGCAGGACATGTAGCACGTATGGGCGAATTCAGGAATGCAAACATTTTTCTAAGCACCTTATTCTCAAACATCCTTAATCCCGCTGTTCCTCTCTCAAAGTGAGAGTCCAAGTTTCACAACCATACAGAACAACTGATAATATGTTTTATAAATGGTAACTTTCAGTTTTTTTAAAGCAGACTGGATGAAAAAAGCTTCTCAACCGAATAATAACAGACATTATCCATTTTATTCTTCGTTTAATTTCCTCTCGAGTGTTATTTATATTTTGTTACTGTTGCTCCAAAGTATTTGAATTTTTCCACCTTTTCAAAGGAGAAATTTCCAATTTTTATATTTCCATTTCGTACTATGCTCTGATCACGAGACATAATCATATTTCTGCTTAATAAAACTTTATTGTATTACTACTCGTATATAGCTACCTAATTACGCATCACCTTGTATTATTAATTGTAGGAATACGTGTACTTTATTAACGTTCAATATTCGATAGTTTTAAACAGAAAAACGTAATCAGCACCTCTCACTTCCCCTATTCATCGAGTGAATTAAAAACGTGCACTAGACCTACAGCTGCGTAATAAAGGAAGTGTTGATAAGATTTATCTTCATCCGTCAATTCCCGGGATGAAAAGCTCGACATTAACATCATCTGCCCGATACTGTCATTTTTATCTAGTCCGGTTGTACAATTTTTAAAACATTTTCTCAAAATGTTGTGTCACTAAATACCAATTTACTGTACTTGTATAGTCTGATATAGTTCTCCAGATTTGTTTAGCTGATACTGTACATAGGCCTACAATGGTGGTTTTATTCAAATAATATTTATTTTCTGTATCAAACATAGACTACATTTTACCGGTTTACTACACAAAGAAAGATTATTTCAACTCTGTTCTCTGATCGGTTTCAGGAATCTTTATTCTGTGGCGTAAACAAATCCCGAATTCTTACGTTGCTAGGTGGACATGGTCCCATATAAAGGTCGAAATTTTATGAGAAAAGATAGAATAAGATTATCAGATATAACACGAATTCTAAAAAAGAAATACACACCGATTTTACATGAACAAACATTTTTTGACGAAAACAAGAAATAAGATAGCAGATGAACAAACAGACGAAGTAGTTTGCAATTCTATGATATTAGACACGGATGTTCAGTAAGTCCAGTGCCATTAATGTATTAGTGAATAAAACAGTCAGAAATGTTAGGACTAACACATTACCAGGTAGTAAACCGACTAATGAAAGTATTAGTATAATATCTGGTTGGTAGTAGTAGTACCGGTAGTAGTAGTAGTAGTAGTAGTAGTAGTACCGGAAGTAGTAGTAGTAGTAGTACAGGTAGTTGTAATACCGGTAATAGTAGTACCGGTAAAAGTAGTAGTAGTAGTAGTAGCACCGGTAGTAGTAGTAGTAGTACCGGTGGTAGTAGTAGCAGTACCGGTGGTAGTGGTAATAGTACCGGTAGTAGTAGAAGTAGTAGAACCGATAGTAATAGTAGCAGCAGTAGTAGTAGTAGTAGCAATAGTAGCAGTACCAGTAATAGTAAAAGCAGTAGTAGTAGTACCAGTAGTAGTAATAGTATTAGTAGTACTCGTAATAGTAGTAGTAGTACCAGTAGTAGTAATAGTATTAGTAGTACCCGTAATAGTAGTAGTAGTAGTACCAGTAGTAGTAATAGTATTAGTAGTACCCGTAATAGTAGTAGTAGTAGTAGTACCAGTAATAGTAGTAGCAGTAGTAGTAGTAGTACCAGTAGTAGTAATAGTATTAGTAGTACCCGTAATAGTAGTAGTAGTAGTAGTAGTAATACCGGTAGCAGTAGTAGTAGTACCAGTAGTAGTAATAGTATTAGTAGTACCCGTAATAGTAGTAGTAGTAGTACCAGTAGTAGTAATAGTATTAGTAGTACCCGTAATAGTAGTAGTAGTAGCGGTAATAGTAATACCGGTAGCAGTAGTAGTAGTACCGGTAGTAGTAATAGTAGTAGTAGTACCAGTAATAGTAGTAGCAGTAGTAGTAGTAGTAGTACCAGTAGTAGTAATAGTATTAGTAGTACCCGTAATAGTAGTAGTAGTAGTAGTAGCGGTAATAGTAATACCGGTAGCAGTAGTATTAGTACCGGTAGTAGTAATAGTAGTAGTAGTAGTACCAGTAATAGTAGTAGCAGTAGTAGTAGTAGTACCAGTAGTAGTAATAGTATTAGTAGTACCCGTAACAGTAGTAGCAGTACCAGTAGTAGTAATAGTATTAGTAGTACCCGTAATAGTAGTAGTAGTAGCGGTAATAGTAATACCGGTAGAAGTAGTAGTAGTACCAGTAGTAGTAATAGTATTAGTAGTACCCGTAATAGTAGTAGTAGTAGCGGTAATAGTGATACCGGTAGCAGTAGTAGTAGTACCGGTAGTAGTAATAGTAGTAGTACCAGTAGTAGTAATAGTAGTAGTAGTACCGGTAATAGTAGTAGTAGTAGTGGTAATAGTAATACCGGTAGTAAGAGTAGCAGTAGTAGTACCGGTAGTAGTAGTAGTACCGGTAGTAGTAGTAGTACCGGTAGTGAGAGTAGCAGTAGTAGTACCGGTAGTGAGAATAGCAGTAGTAGTACCGGTAGTAAGAGTAGCAGTAGTAGTACCGGTAGTAGTAGTAGTAGTACCGGTAGTAAGAGTAGCAGTAGTAGTACCGGTAGTAGTAGTAGTAGTACCGGTAGTAAGAGTAGCAGTAGTAGTACCGGTAGTAAGAGTAGCAGTAGTAGTACCGGTAGTAGTACCTTAGTAGAAGCAGTAGTAGTACCGGTATTAAGAGTAGCAGTAGTAGTACCGGTAGTAAGAGTAGCAGTAGTAGTACCGGTAGTAAGAGTAGCAGTAGTAGTACCGATAGTAGTAGTACCTTAGTAGAAGCAGTAGTAGTACCGGTAGTAAGAGTAGCAGTAGTAGTACCTGTAGTAAGAGTAGCAGTAGTAGTACCGGTAGTGGTAGTAGTGGTACCTTAATAGAAGCAGTAGTAGTAGTACCTTAGTAGAAGCAGTAGTGGTACCGGTAGTAAGAGTAGTAGTACTAGTAGTACCGGTAGTAAGAGTAGCAGTAGTAGTACCGGTAGTAGTAGTAGTAGTAGTAGTACCTTAGTAGAAACAGTAGTAGTACCGGTAGTAAGAGTAGCAGTAGTAGTACCGGTAGTAGTAGTAGTAGTAGTACCTTAGTAGCAGTAGTATTACCGGTAATAAGACTAGCAGTAGTAGTACCGGTAGTAGTAGTAGTTGCAGCAATAGTAGTAGCAGTATTAGTAGTACCGGTAGTAGTAGTACCGGTAGTAGAAGCAGTAGTAGTACCGGTGATAAGAGTAGCAGTAGTAGTACCGGTATTAGTAGTAGTAGCAGCAGTAGTAGTAGTAGTAGCAATAGTAGCAGTACCAGTAATAGTAAAAGCAGTAGTAGTAGTACCAGTAGTAGTAATAGTATTAGTAGTACTCGTAATAGTAGTAGTAGTACCAGTAGTAGTAATAGTATTAGTAGTACCCGTAATAGTAGTAGTAGTAGTAGTACCAGTAATAGTAGTAGCAGTAGTAGTAGTAGTACCAGTAGTAGTAATAGTATTAGTAGTACCCGTAATAGTAGTAGTAGTAGTAGTAATACCGGTAGCAGTAGTAGTAGTACCAGTAGTAGTAATAGTATTAGTAGTACCCGTAATAGTAGTAGTAGTAGTACCAGTAGTAGTAATAGTATTAGTAGTACCCGTAATAGTAGTAGTAGCGGTAATAGTAATACCGGTAGCAGTAGTAGTAGTACCGGTAGTAGTAATAGTAGTAGTAGTACCAGTAGTAGCAGTAGTAGTAGTAGTACCAGTAGTAGTAATAGTATTAGTAGTACCCGTAATAGTAGTAGTAGTAGTAGCGGTAATAGTAATACCGGTAGCAGTAGTATTAGTACCGGTAGTAGTAATAGTAGTAGTAGTAGTACCAGTAATAGTAGTAGCAGTAGTAGTAGTAGTACCAGTAGTAGTAATAGTATTAGTAGTACCCGTAACAGTAGTAGCAGTACCAGTAGTAGTAATAGTATTAGTAGTACCCGTAATAGTAGTAGTAGTAGCGGTAATAGTAATACCGGTAGAAGTAGTAGTAGTACCAGTAGTAGTAATAGTATTAGTAGTACCCGTAATAGTAGTAGTAGTAGCGGTAATAGTAATACCGGTAGCAGTAGTAGTAGTACCGGTAGTAGTAATAGTAGTAGTACCAGTAGTAGTAATAGTATTAGTAGTACCCGTAATAGTAGTAGTAGTAGTAGTACCAGTAATAGTAGTAGCAGTAGTAGTAGTAGTACCAGTAGTAGTAATAGTATTAGTAGTACCCGTAATAGTAGTAGTAGTAGTAGTAATACCGGTAGCAGTAGTAGTAGTACCAGTAGTAGTAATAGTATTAGTAGTACCCGTAATAGTAGTAGTAGTAGTACCAGTAGTAGTAATAGTATTAGTAGTACCCGTAATAGTAGTAGTAGCGGTAATAGTAATACCGGTAGCAGTAGTAGTAGTACCGGTAGTAGTAATAGTAGTAGTAGTACCAGTAGTAGCAGTAGTAGTAGTAGTACCAGTAGTAGTAATAGTATTAGTAGTACCCGTAATAGTAGTAGTAGTAGTAGCGGTAATAGTAATACCGGTAGCAGTAGTATTAGTACCGGTAGTAGTAATAGTAGTAGTAGTAGTACCAGTAATAGTAGTAGCAGTAGTAGTAGTAGTACCAGTAGTAGTAATAGTATTAGTAGTACCCGTAACAGTAGTAGCAGTACCAGTAGTAGTAATAGTATTAGTAGTACCCGTAATAGTAGTAGTAGTAGCGGTAATAGTAATACCGGTAGAAGTAGTAGTAGTACCAGTAGTAGTAATAGTATTAGTAGTACCCGTAATAGTAGTAGTAGTAGCGGTAATAGTAATACCGGTAGCAGTAGTAGTAGTACCGGTAGTAGTAATAGTAGTAGTACCAGTAGTAGTAATAGTAGTAGTAGTACCGGTAATAGTAGTAGTAGTAGTGGTAATAGTAATACCGGTAGTAAGAGTAGCAGTAGTAGTACCGGTAGTAGTAGTAGTACCGGTAGTGAGAGTAGCAGTAGTAGTACCGGTAGTGAGAGTAGCAGTAGTAGTACCGGTAGTGAGAGTAGCAGTAGTAGTACCGGTAGTAAGAGTAGCAGTAGTAGTACCGGTAGTAGTAGTAGTAGTACCGGTAGTAGTAGTAGTACCGGTAGTAAGAGTAGCAGTAGTAGTACCGGTAGTAGTAGTAGTAGTACCGGTAGTAAGAGTAGCAGTAGTAGTACCGGTAGTAGTACCTTAGTAGAAGCAGTAGTAGTACCGGTATTAAGAGTAGCAGTAGTAGTACCGGTAGTAAGAGTAGCAGTAGTAGTACCGGTAGTAAGAGTAGCAGTAGTAGTACCGGTAGTAGTAGTAGTACCTTAGTAGAAGCAGTAGTAGTACCGGTAGTAAGAGTAGCAGTAGTAGTACCTGTAGTAAGAGTAGCAGTAGTAGTACCGGTAGTGGTAGTAGTGGTACCTTAATAGAAGCAGTAGTAGTAGTACCTTAGTAGAAGCAGTAGTGGTACCGGTAGTAAGAGTAGTAGTAGTAGTAGTACCGGTAGTAAGAGTAGCAGTAGTAGTACCGGTAGTAGTAGTAGTACCTTAGTAGAAACAGTAGTAGTACCGGTAGTAAGAGTAGCAGTAGTAGTACCGGTAGTAGTAGTAGTAGTAGTACCTTAGTAGCAGTAGTATTACCGGTAATAAGAGTAGCAGTAGTAGTACCGGTAGTAGTAGTAGTAGTTGCAGCAATAGTAGTAGCAGTATTAGTAGTACCGGTAGTAGTAGTAGTAGTACCGGTAGTAGAAGCAGTAGTAGTACCGGTGATAAGAGTAGCAGTAGTAGTACCGGTATTAGTAGTAGTAGCAGCAGTAGTAGTACCAGTATTAGTAGTAGTAGTAGCAGCAGTAGTTTTTTAGTAGGTTATTTTACGAAGCTTTATCGACAGCTTTGGTTATTTAGCGTCTGAATGAGATGAAGGTGATAATGCCGGTGAAATGAATCCGGGGTCCAGCACCGAAAGTTACCAGCATTTGCTCGTATTGGGTTGAGGGAAAACCCCGGAAAAAACCTCAAACAGGTAACTTGTCCCGACCGGGATTCGAACCCGGGCCACCTCGTTTCTCGGCCAGACGCGCTGACCGTTACTCCACAGATGTGGACAGCAGCAGTAGTAGTACCAGTATTAGTAGTACCGGTAGTACCAGCAGCATTAGTAGTAGTAGTAGTAGTAGTAGTAGTAGTAGTAGTAGTAGTAGTAGTAGTAGTAGCTTTATTTGGCCTGGCAGAGTTAAGGCCATAAGGCCTCTATTCCACTCAAATGAAGCTCGGTTCAGGCATACTATGTGCAACAGCAGTATAGGCCGAAATTCACCATGCAAAAAATTTTATTATCCCTTAAAGAGTGGAGTCACAAAATCAGCACGGCAACTTTTGATTTTGAATTTATTCGTTCGCCGTGTGCTCCTCTGTACAAGACGACATTTAACTACAGTATACGACTACACGGCGTTCAGGCAGGGATGTAGAAAGTGTTACAGTAAGAAAGAGATTGTAGTTGTAGGGAACATCACAATCATACAAATGAGACAATTTATAAGTGGCTGATATACGTCATGCATAATAATATTCAGTAGCAGTAAATAAATTGTAATAAATTTATGTAACAACTTCTACGAAAGACAAAGGAATAAGGCACAAACATTATTTGAAAATTGAAATATTTTGATATGTAATTATGATTTTATTATATATTTATAAATTAACAGTACTTCACATTAAATAATGCAGTATCTAGCCTATATACAGTAAATCTAAGGGAAAATAATATGCACTGTAATTGAGTTATATTGTGTCACGAAGCATTGCAAGAAAGAAGCAAAATATACTGGTATATACGTTAACACATGTGTCATTCAATAATTGGTTTTAACAATGTTTGTATGTGGCGCTATCAGCGGTAAATGATGCAAGCTGATAACAATGAGAAAGAAGAGTATCTGATGTGTGTTATCTGTGAGTTTAAAGACAATAATTATTTCATTTATAAGATATTTGTAGCGAGTTTAATTTTTAGACTGTTATCTGTAGTGCTCTAAAAATGTTTAGAAAATACGAACAAAGATGCTTAATTAAAATCAGCGGTTTGACCGTCCCTTCAGTGTTACCAACTAATACCAGTTATCACCAAGGAGGAAAAATTCACATGCTACGTGCTGAAATAATAATGATAATAACAATAAGACAGTAATTAACAATAACTATACGTCTTACTTATTTACCGCATCTCATCTTTATGTAGGGAGGTGTTTTCTATATGATTCAATAATTTATTAAATAATATATTTTCATTCTGGAATTCTTTCATATTATGTTGGTAATTAGGATTAGTATGATCTAATATTAAAATTTATTTTGTCTGGCAACATGAAATCCATTGCTTTAATTAAACAGTTTACGATTCGCGAGACCTAACCTAAAAATGTAGTTTGATCACATGAAATGATTAGTACTATAGTAATTCCGAAAACAGAACACCACTTTAAAATGTATAGCTTACTTAAAATACTTTCAAGCACTTTCTTTCTTGGAGAAGTTGCTACCACGCTATTACCTCCCTTGGATATTTTAATAAAAATCTAAACACGAAAGAATTTCATTAAAATGTCAATATATTTACATATATGTTTCATACGAAGTAGCTCTATATGCTATTTCTACCTGAATATAGAATTGAATTGGAATCACAACGCAACAGAACTGAATTGCGTATTGATATTAATATTAATACCGGTATTACTAATTAATTATTAATTCACAAGCCTAGGTACTTGCATTTTCATCAGCTTACTTTACTGCAAACGCAAGTTACTAATGCCAACATAACAGTTAGAAAATAACTGTCAGTTGTAGTATTTGTCAGTGCCTGAAATTCGAAACGAAGTTGGTAAAAGAAAATTCAACCTGAAAGGTAGAAAATCACTATAATCCACTAGGACAGCGTTTCTCAAACTATGGTCCGCGGACCACCTGTGGTTCTCGAGGTCTGTCCTTGTGGTCCTTCAAAAAAGACAGAAGAAAAAATAAAATTCAAACGAATTGCGTATCACTCTATAGCTAAAAATCTCAGAGTTTGGAAATGACACATGGCAATCGTCTTTCACTTTTTCTCCCAGTACTGACATTTTATGAAATTTATTACCCTATTCGTCTACATACTTCCCTCTCTACTCTTAACAACAAAAGAGGGATTTAAAGCACTATGAATGCACATCTGGCGCCGCACTTGTATAATAACCCAGCTAGGGACCACTCGAATTCATAACAGAGGACTGAACCTTTTCATGTATTTATAACTGTCTTAATAGTTTTGCCGACTGCCAGTCTGCACATTGAAACGGTCACTGTACGTCGTACACCAATAATACAATTCTAAGGTCACAATTTCAAACTTATTTTCCAAGTAAATAGGACTAATTTTGATGGGTTCGTGATCACTTTAATTGCGATATTAAAACTAGCAAACTTTCATTGAGTGAAAGAGAACAGTTAACTGAACTCTCGAATGAGACCGGACTTAAAATGAAATTGGAAGCGGAAGGTATGGTTAATTTCTGGACCTCATCACAAGTGAAAAAAGAATATAGTGAACTGTACAATGGTGCTTTAGAAATTATAATTCAGTTTACTTCTACCCTAGATCATATATGTAACAGATAGCTCATCGCTATGTTAAAATCGTTTGCACTTTGAAGAGAACAACCGCCAGGATCGCCACCCGTCTGCCGTAAACGAACACGAGATAGCAGTACAGTCGCTAATGAAATTCAAATGGGAATTATGACGTAACTCCTTATGTAACAACTAGATGGCAGCGTAGCATGAAATTTTGAGCAGGGGAAGCTAACTCAAGTTGTCTTTCATGCAATATGAGAAAACGTATTACAAAAATATAGTCTTAAAATAAATAGTAGTCAATGTCAAGTCAGCAGTCAAAGATTGGTTGGAACCTCGTGACACCAATAAGGTACTGTACGTAGTGAAATATGATTTCACGGTTTATACATATATCTAACAAATAGACACGTGTCCACACCTGTGGAGTAACGGTCAGCGCGTCTGGCTGCGAAACCAGGTGGCCCGGGTTCGAATCCTGGTCGGGGCAAGTTACCTGGTTGAGGTTTTTTCCGGGGTTTTCCCTCAACCCAATACGAGCAAATGCTGGGTAACTTTCGGTGCTGGACCCCGGACTCATCTCACCGGCATTATCACCTTCATTTCATTCAGACGCTAAATAACCTAGATGTTGATAAAGCGTCGTAAAATAACCCAATAAAATAAAAAAAAGACACGTATACGTATAACATTCGCTCACTCCCTGTCATACTTAGCTAAATCACAATATTAACGGTCAATAGATACAGTATTAGTATCATTACGTAAGTATGCGTCTGTCTTTTGAGTGTGTCCTTCATTGATAGCAAGGGAGTCGGTCATTTGTTTTTTAGATCACACTTTTGTTCGTAAGTCAGTCTTGATAATAGAATTGTCCTAAAAAATTCAAGTAAATTGGTGTCAGGAACTGTTATTTCACTGATTATTTATATCAGCCACAATGCACACTAACACTTCAACTGAACACAACTGACGAAAAGGGACAACTCGGAAACTACTTATTTTCAATGTCAAATCTAGCTTTTTGCGAGCCTTGCGACCAGTGTAGTTTACTTAGAAAGGGATGAAAAATCTGCGGGGTGGGTTACACAGAAGAATGAGTGTAAGAAACCAGTCTGCTTGGAAGCTGGTGTGTGCAGACTCCTTGTTTACTGCTGCATCACAAATCATCCTGAGCTGCCGCATCACAATATTTAAGGCGTAAATATAAATTCTATTAAAATTAAGAAATAATTTTGTTCATAAACTGTAGGTTTATTATGAAATTATTATTAACTGGGGAAGCTGAGCTTTTTAGCTTACATTGACGCTACGCCACTGCAGCGTAGTAAACCTGACAAAAGTTGTTAACGTCAAAGCCTATAAGGCCGTCCTATCTGGGGTATACATGATCTAGGCTTCTACGTATCTGTGTGAGAAAGAGTTTTCATAACTAACTCTAATAAAAACAAAGTAGGCTACCGAAATCGACTCGATGTAAGTGACGATCTCCGACGTAAGCTTACCAGCTTAAGAATAACTGTGCAAGAATCGGCAGGCTCATCCATCTCATTAATGTGAATACCGGTACCAACACTTATTATTTTTTTTAGTTAATAAGTTAAAGATTATCTAAACTCTGATGGCCTTGAATTATTAAAGAAACAAAAATGAATTTTCTTCTATTAACATTAGCTTAATTAGTTAATCCTAATATAATAGTACATTATGCAACAAGCCTATAATGGTAGTAATTAAGACGCAAGTATGTTTGTTTATGAAACTCGCTTGCGCTCGTTTCATAAACAGACATACTTGCGTCTTAATTACCATTATAAGCAAGTTTCATACGACTTTTTATGCTCGACCATATTTCTAACTTGAAATTATTCAAAATTAGGTCATGTTATGGTTATGTGCGAACTGACCTGAATTGTGAGATGTGAGCAGACGCGAAAGTATTGATTTTTTCCGAGGCCGAATGTCATTGACCTTGATAGAGAAGAAGATGAACATTAGTCTGATATAACCTGGAAATTGATTCAGAATTGAAAAACGAGATGACAAATTGAATTTATTTGAATATCATTTACAATTAACGCTAATTATTATAGTAACAGAACATAATCTTCTGCGACAGTATTGGATTTCCAGCCTCCGTGACTTTTCGCTAATTGTCTTTCGATTGCATATCCGAGAATAATCGATACTTGCGGTTTTATAACGGTACAAAGGTGACTTTTCATTGGCTGAACACCTGAACTTTAATGAGGTGCATTAAAGGGCTACTACAAGGTGTATAATTACTACATTTCGGCATGGTCGAGCATAAAATTAATTTAATTAATTTTAATTAATTCCATTTTAAAATATAAGTAAACAAGATATTAAAATATGCTGCAAAAATGATAAATTTGCTTTCGAAGGGAACAAGTGTAAGGTGGTCCGCGGAACTGTTCTGAATTAAAAAAGTGGTCCCCACTTCAAAAAAGTTTGAGAAACGCTGGACTAGGATATGTAGTAATAGGGGAAAAATGGTTAGGTTTCACCCTTAGAGTATTAAGTAAGCTGGCCCGGACTATACAATTGGGGCCCCATTTTTAACTTAGTTGTCTGAGCCTGAGAGTTGGATAAGAGAATCTACATGAGACGCAACCCTGGGATGTTATACTTCGCACGAAAACATGACGACCTTCCCTCATCCCCTTCACCAGTTAACTGCAGGCACGCGCAAGGGATAAACCCTTAGCCGAGTTGCCAATTCTTGAAGTCATTGTGATTTGCGAACGTTTTTCAAACTGTGTTCCGTGAAACCGCGATTTTCAGAAAGACTAATATTATCTTTGTAAATATACCTTAATTTATAATTACTAAAACAAAATTGGTATAAAAATGAACAAACTTATTTTAAAAACACTTCATATTTATATTTTCACTAACATGTTTTGCCTAAATAAACAAAAAATGCAGACTTCTATAATAAGTGTTAAATTCTCATGTTATTGAAGTTCCAGAATTTTATACTTAATTAAGAATGTTGCGCTGGTAAAATTTTCTGAAACTGTGATCAATGAATAGTTATAGAATTTATAGTACAAAAGAGTAAAGTTAGATTTTATCAGCTTCGCCTTGGGTGATAATTTCTACGAACGCATAAAATCTGTTTACTCTAGTGTGCTATACAATATTTTATTCATTACTGGTATGTAAATTTAATTTTAAATTGTAGGGCTTTTCTTTGTAATGTGTTGTTGGCGAAGAAGTTCATATATATTCATTTTACTATTGCTAATATGTTGATTGTCATGTAGAGTGATTTAAAAACATTTAATTCACTGCTGTAAGTTAGAAAACTTTTAAGCACTGCTGTGAATAATGTCATTATTTAGGTTGCTAAGGACGGTCTTGCTGTTGGCGATATCTCTTTCGCATACTGTTCACATACTGTTCGGCGAAGTAAATCACGTATAAAATCGTCTATCTTACCGAATTATGTTTTAATTTGTTTATTTTCTCTTTAGTTGGTGAACCGTAATTCTTACTTTCTATGCCCCATATATCCAACTCCGCCTGTTGCGTCCGATGTTAAGTGATTAAGATTTATAATTATTAAACTGCCTGAACTTTCGATTACTTTATGGATAGAATTTGTAACGTCAGACACAATTTTAACACTTTGTTTTCTTAGCTACGCTCCTCTGCAAATAAGATATTCTGTTTTCTTCGACGGTGTTATTTGTTGTTCTTGTCGTGATCTTCAGGTGAATCAGGATGCCTGACTGCGGATCATCTGCTCCAACACTCATTAATCATGGCCGGAATAAATTAGACATATTGAAGCGCACAACGGTATAAAACAACACGTCGACAAAGACACTGAGAATGGGTGAAAACCAACAGGTAGAGGCAATGACTACTAGATTTGGCAATGCTGGGATCTATTGTATTTCTGCCACGCGGCTAGGGGTTGAGTAGAGGATGGGGGTTTATGAGAGATTACCAATTCCAAGAAGAGAGGCCGTCATGTTTCCGAGCCAAGTATAGACGTAATACACTTAGCATGAATGCATGAATTGTGGACGGAAATAATTGCGCATATGATTAAACGTACAACGAAGTTCAACTGGATGCAACGCACAGTATAGGGTATGGTATATAATGATACCCTGACTGAGAAATGAAGACATGAACAGAGGACAATTACCTCTCCACGGGTCACGAACAATGAGCCCAGGGCCGAAAAACCAGCCCCGATTTTGTGAAAACTTGCCACAGCCCGCAAAAGCAGCGCCAGCCATCACGTTCTGCTCGGATTTTCCCAGCTGTTGCGATAACATTGTCTAAACAGAAATAATTAACAACGGGCAGCACTTGGGTAACGCCAGGGCTCTGGGTATCCCAGGCTATCACTTTACGATGGGAAACTTGCACTCCGACCACACATAAACTCTAATTTATACGGGCGAGGGGTGTCCACATCTGATCTAGTTCCTCACTCTATCAAGGAAATATAGTGCCACTCCAGTACCATCAATATCACGACTTCTACGACTTCTGGTTCTGAGGCTACTGAAGACGACATTTTCTCTAATAACGTATTAGCGCAATGCTGCTGATATCAGTTACTGCTATCCTGTCACTCTTAGTGTAGTTTTGTTAAATTACTGTCGCTTATTGTAATGTTGCTGTTGCTCTCACTGTCATATGTTATGTTGCTACCAATACCACAGCTTCAACTACCTTTCCCACTACCTCCATTGTTATTACCATTAGCGCTACTACTACTACTACTACTACTACTACTACAACTACTACTACCACCACCATCTCTACTACTACTACTACTACTACTACTACTACTACTACTACTACTACTACTACTACTACTACTACTACTACCACCACTACCACCACCACCATCTCTACTACTACTACTACTACTACTACTACTACCACGACCTCTACTACTACTACTACTACTACCACCACCATCTCTACTACTACTACCACTACCACGACCTCTACTACTACTACTACTACTACTACTACTACTACTACTACTACTACTACTACTACTACTACTACTACCACCACCACCACCACCACCACCACCACCATTTCTACTACTACTACTACCATTACCACGACCTCTACTACTACTACTACTACTACTACTACTACTACTACTACTACTACTACTACTACTACTACTACAACAACACAACGACCTCTACTACTACTACTACTACCACCACAACGACCTCTACTACTACTACTACCACCACCATCTCTACTACTACTACTACTACTACCACTACCACCACCACGACCTCTACTACTACTACTACTACTACTACTACTACTACTATCTTCACTACCACCATCACCATCGGTACTATAACCACAAATTCCCCCACCTCCTCTACCACTATAACTGCTAATTCCACCATTACTATTACTATTATCTTCGGCTACTATCACTACCACCACCACCACCACCAATGGTACTATAACCACTAATTCCACTAACTCTTCTACCACTATGACTGCTACTACCACCATCACCACCACCACCACCACTACTATTACTTTCACCACTATTACTACTATCTTCACTACTACTACTACTACTACTACTACCACCATCACCACCACCACCGGTACTAGAATCACTAGTTCCACAACCTCCTCTACCACTATCATTGCTACTGCCACCACTACTAATATTACAACTACTACTATCCTCACTGCTACTGCTACTACCACTACCACCACCACCATTGGTATTAGAACCACTAATTCCACCACCTTCTCTACCACTACTACCATCACAACTACTGCTACCATTGCTACTTCTACTACCACTATGAACAATGCTACCAAAACCATTGCTACTGCTACTACCAATGTAATGTCTTCATTTATTTGCTCATAAAACTGCAGTGCATTCCTGTTAATGATTGGAGTGCGGATGCTGCAAGAACTATCGCCCAACAATATGAAGTGACTGAATGTGGATTCTAGTCAATTAACATGATTTTTTTCCTTGGGACGGGGGAAGGGCTAATCCATTGCACTGTGACCATCCTCGCACAACGAAACTGGCTATTGTGTTATTTCTCTTAGTCAGTTGAGAACGAAGTGGAGTGTTGGCGGAATATTACTGTAAAATTATTATTATTATTATTATTATTATTATTATTATTATTATTATTATTATTATTATTATTTATTTATTTTACGACGCTTTATCAACTGCTATGCTTATCTTGCGTTTGAGTGAGATTAAGGAGGTAATGCCAGCGAAATGAGTCTGTCCATCGCCGAAAGTTACCCAGCATTTGCTCATAATAGGTCGAGTGAAAACCTCGTAAGAAACAAGCCGGGTCCGCTCGTTTCACAGCGAGACACGCTAACATTTACTGTACAGCGTTGGACGTGTTGGCGGAATGAAGGATTATTCAAAAGTCAGGAAAGATTTAAAAGTTCTTTTTCTTAAGGACTAAAAATGAACAAATAATAGTTGTTGCAATTTAGTCAACTGTCCGAAGTCAGGTCTAACCCTTTCAAGTGATACCAAGAAGGCACCACTTACGAGGCAACTAGGCCAGGAGATAATAGGGTAGGGTGGCCAGTTCCTCTGTCCCCTCCATTAAATGAATGAATAATATTTTTGTTCATAAAAGAGCAGGCTTTATTACATAAAAATCAATTGCAAAACAAAATCTTCATATCATTCAGATCGTTTTCTACGGACTTTGATCTCCCACGACGTTTCTTACCTGCCTTGGAACCGTCTCTTCAATTTATTTTACAGGCTTCTACAATTATAACAAATTACAGGGTCCATACCTCAATCTCTTTTTTTTTTTTTTTAATTCTGAATTTTCTCATTCCGTTGGAACAATCTCCATTACATTCATAGTAACACTGAATAAAGCTAATTCGAATTTGTACAGGCTATTTCGTTTATATGACGTCATTCCATTTTCGACCGATGAAGTGTAATGAAATTTTGAATTCCAACCAATCACAGTCACACTTTGAGATAATTCTTGCAGCTAGATTTATCGCTGTCAATTTATCGTATGGTCGTTCTTTTGTTTAGTCGTTGTCGCCAACTGTTTCCCCGCAAATTGATGATCATGAATACATTAAGATGCAACTACACGGTTAAACTTTTCTTTCAACTTTAAAGCAATGAATCCAAGATTGATATTTAATATTAATTAATATATTTACGCAGTGAAGACGACTTTCAAAACGGCGCACCATGTAGACACAAAATCTTCATGTATCTTAATTGAACGTACCTTTTAAACTTGATTCTTTCAATATTCTTCCCAGATTGCACGCATACGCGATTGGAATATTGAACTGTGTATATGCAGTTTTAGTTCCGTTCAGTGGCGTATACTGGTTAAAGGGTTTGGGCTACCACTGACCCTATTATTACACAAAATATATCTAACAATTACTTTAATTTTAATTACTATGGTAAAACTAATAATACAAAATTATTACATTATGTTATATTATAAACTTTTTCTTTTGTAATTTCCTTGGGCTACCGCCGGTAGCCCGGGTAGTCCGCAAAATACGCCCCTGGACTTCCGTTACACACTACAGAGAGAATGCGTTTGTCGAGCTATAAAAATGCTTTCCTGTAGCACTGAGTAAGTCGAAATAACGCACAGCTGAAATTGGTCCTGCTCCCACAGGTAACTTAACCTATAATTGTAGCCTATAAAATGTGTATTTTGTGAATGAAATTAAACAATTAATAGAAAGTCAGATGTTCAAATTTATGTAACAGCATCGCATATCAAACTCAAACATCTACATCTTCATCTTCTAATTTCATGTCTATTGTAGGCTATCTGAAAAAAAATTACATTCCTTCATTCAGATTTGATAACTGCGTTTTCAACAATTCTTCATTTAATTAATGTGTTAATCAGGTTACTGTAATTATGTTATAAAATTGTAAATTAAACTGTGATTTCATTAGATAATGAAAATGTATTTATGTTATAATAATAAGAGAAAAGTGCAATACATGTAATTAACATTGTTAAACTGTATTTCGCTTTTCGCAATTGGCATTACTTCTTTATTGCAGTAATCGATATTCATCTATTTCAACTTCACAATGTCTCAATAGGTTAAGTATTCGTAAATATACAATTATTAATATTTTGTGATCGAGTTTTACGGATATATTATTTACATTTTTATTTTATTCACGAAATAGTCCTATTAAATGTCACTCGAGGCCTGAGATTTCCCAGATAAATCCACTCGCTTCGCTCGTGGTTTTATCGGCACATCTCAGACCTCTCGTGACATTACTACAGATAATACCATTATGTTTTTATAGATATGAATTTAAAAAACATTAATTCACTCAAGAGTAGCTGGAATTGCTGTTTATTTCATTTGCCATAGCAACAACGGTGAAACAATTGAAATAGAAGTTTCTGTGCAAATAAACTAATCTCTCCTGACTTTTGAGTAAGTCAGTATACTGAGGAAATGCGAGAACCTCTGGAAAATCCAACTGCGGTCTTTCGTGTCACAAGTGACACTGTGGATTTTTCACATTATGAAAGATCTTATTGCTGAAAGGTCCATTCAAATACTGCAAACAGGAAGCTTAACACGTTGTGGTCTGATGTTCTGGAATATCGAACTTATGATGAAAGCCGTGATGAAACAACATGTCAATCAATATGTTTTGATCAACAGAAACAAAAGTGTGGACGTAAGAAATCATTAAGGCCTAGTTTAAACGTTGTTGGTAGAGTAGAGTACTTAATCATGGTAGAGTAGAGTAAGATTGCACAGTAAGATAGTAATTCTATCACTCGCCTTCCCCCACCACTGGTTTTTACTGTACTCTACCGGCACTATACTAAAGAAAACAGGTTTGGCATAGTCGAGTGTACTGTTTATGAAGATACCAAGTGTTTGGCGCGTTGTTTTTAGTTTTGTTTCGTTGTGGTACTTAAAAAGCTTTAATTGGTCTGAGTTGGAGACAATTTCTGGAATGATCATCTCAAGCAGTGGGTCATTCTCAAACACAGTTTCTGTTCTTGTACGTCCTTTTCAGCAAGTTCCCTCAGAAGAAGGGCAGATGTTCCATGACTGTGCATTCTTTTCATCCAGTCTCTAACCCGTATTTTCTTTGTTCTCTTCTCTTCTTCCTTGAGAGCTGAAGTCACTTCTCTAAGCAAAATTGCAGCAATCATTTTCAAAGACTTCCTCACAGAAAAATGACGACGACTAATGTTCATTTTTCTAATTTAAATTTGCGCTATACGATTCTACTGTACCATATTGTTTTCTATTTGCGTGTGAACGGATATTTTTTGTGCATTCTTTTGATCCAGTCTATAATAATAATAATAATAATAATAATAATAATAATAATAATAATAATAATAATAATAATAATAATAATACTGGTTTATTTAACCTACCAGAGTAAAGGCCATACGGCCTTTTTTAACACTCAACCAGGAATAAAACTGCGATACAAAAACATCACAAATTTACAAAGTAAAGTACACTACAATTTTACACACAAAACTGAAGTAGATAACCATAATTGAATGTAAACAACAAATCAGTAGAAATCAGACATGATATTATATAACATATAGAAAGAAAGGAAAATGCATAATAAATGTGAACAGTAGGTCAAAATAAATGAGACATGCAAAGTATAAAAATATAAGACAATACTTACTTACTTACTGGCTTTTAAGGAACCGGAGGTTCATTGCCGCCCTCACATAAGCCCGCCATTGGTCCCTTTCCTGAGCAAGATTAATCCAGTCTCTACCATCATATTCCACCTCCCTCAAATCCATTTTAATATTATCTTCCCACCTACGTCTCGGCCTCCCCAAAGGTCTTTTTCCCTCCGGCCTCCCAACTAACACTCTATATGCATTTCTGGATTCGCCCATACGTGCTACATGTCCTGCCCATCTCAAACGTCTGGATTTTATGTTCCTAATTATGTTAGGTGAAGAATTAATATAAGACAATAATAATATTTATAACAATAATAATAGTAATAATAATATTAATAATAATAAAATAGTAAAGTACAAAGCATACAACGAACACAATATTTTTAGTTACACACAGTAAGGAAAATTATGATTAAATATAGCTCAAGTTATCACATTATAGATATACTGTACCATTATCGGGAAATATGAAAACAAAAAGATAAAATAAGTTAAATATGACTAGAATATAAAAATATCCTATAGGATAGGTTGCTACGAAATCTGACAGGTGACATATAGTGTGTGAAAACCTAAGAATATAGGATTGCATAGGGAGCTGGTCGTGACCCTCATTCCAACAGATCATGTTGTTTCCAGTAGCGGCCGGTGATCGAAATCCTCGGTGAGGCCAGATGTAACTAGTTTAATTGCCTCCGATAGGAAATGTTTGTTTATGATATTAATTATTATTGTTATTATATTATTAATATCATTATTACTGTATTATTATTATTGTTATTAGTCTATTCTTATTATTATCAATGAAAAATAATAATTTCACTCACCAAATGAGCTGTTATGCTGTGAGTTTCAGTGATTGTTTCAGTGTGATGAAGCATCCCATATTATGTGTTGAAATTCCCCTTTCTTTCTTTCTTTTCTTTTTATTTTTTTTCTTTGACAGCAACAAACAAGGCCAAGAGAAGTTTATTTTGCATCACATTACCACATAACCATTTATGTTGCCCATACCAGGATGCAATAGAAACTCGCGTTTTAAGATTATCTGTCAGAAAAATTATCAGCGATGTCGTAGGTATCTCGGTAGTCTCTCTCTTTATTTAAAACTTCCTTTCTTTCAGTATTATTTCTTCTCAAAAAAGGACACTCTAACAATGAATTAACTGCACCAGCATTACTTCTCTCATTTGTTTCTGTTTATATTTTCCCGAAATACATAACAACATTGGCCCACATTCACTACTGTACTACACCCTCGCTTATATGTCATAAACTGAGACATAAGGGGAGAGAATCGAGTGGGTCTCTGCCTGCCAAAGAGCTGGAATTTTGTTATTTATGGCCTAGTTAGGAAGAGAAGTCACTACTGCTATTCCCACCCCACTCTACCCTTGAGGCCTGCCCATGGATGGGACGAGTGAAATCTGACCAGGCCAGCCGAATTGTGCCTCAGCTATAACGTTTTAAGCGCAAACTCAAAGCCCGCGAAAGGACATGAAATGCATTAAGCGAGACCCGGCACGAACGATTCTGGCCTCAGGAACAAATTTTACTGCAAAACAGGTCTATATACATCACAAGCCAGACCCGGCACGAGCGATCCCGTCCTCAGGAACAAATTTTACTGAAAAACAGGTCTATATACATCAAAGTTTTCAAATGCTTCTACAGCGATATATGCTTTCTTTCAAATAACTAATACATTATATGAAAACACAAAATTTTATTTCAGTTAAGCCAAGTGACTGAGGCCCGGCCTCACTTGGCTCAGTCAATCAGCCGCCACTGGTTGTTTCTCTTTAATTTTCTTCCAATTTGAGTAATTTAATCTGAGATATGCCTTACAATGGGTCCTTCCAGTAACGAAACTCTTCTTGAAATCTTGTACATTGATAACTGAGGAGCTCAGAGCACAAATGGCGTAACTCCACTTTTCCTGAAAATGGGGCTATTGACGTATTTTGTAGCAAGAATGTCCATAACTTATTTTTTAATGTTACAAGTTTTGAATGAGATACGTTTTCAAATTATGACAGTGCTAACAAATAACAGCACTTTATTTGTGTACTGAAAGTTCCCTATACGTATTCAGAGCACAACTTAAGCCAGTCCTTGATCGAGTGTTAAAGTATATTTTTTTCTGAACTTCAACAGTTCCTGTTAGAATCACATAAACTTAAAATAAAACTTTTGAAGCTGATTTTGGTCTGACAGAGACTGTCAGCCGCAAGAAAGAGTTTATACAAAGTGTACCAAATTGATGTTTCATTTCTTATCCTGTCTGTCCATTTCACACATTCCATACCCACATTTCAAATGCTTCTATTCGCTTCTCTTCACTTCGTCATAATGTCCATGTTTCTGCCCTCATAAAATGCCATACTCTACACAAACCACTTCACTAGTCTCTTCCTTAGTTCTTTTTCCAGAGGTACGCAGAATATGCTCCTTTTCCTATTATAAGCTTCCTTGGCCACTGCTATCCTTTTGACTTCCTGGCAGCAACTCATGTTACTGCTTATAGAGTTATAGTGCACCCCAAGTAGGCCTACATAGGCCTATAGTGAAGAGATTTTTGTTCAGCAGTAATGCAAACTTAACCTGTAGTTCGGAACGGGATAAAACCCAACCCTTGGAATGTAAGAAGAATAAGAAGATGAAGAAGAGTGATTATTTTTGTGGAAAAAAAAAAGAAGCCTTCTCGTGAACTTCGGAGGACCCTAATCCTTGGGGAAAATCTAATGACATTAATTCGTACAAATGCCACGAACAGGAATGACTCGTTTTGAAGGAATCCATTTGTACGACCACTTTGGAGATCCCTAAGCCGAACGGAAAATTCTAGTGAGTCATTCACCACTTTGTATATATATTCCAGACTTATCATTCTACGGTAATTCCAAACGAAATTTACAGGCAAATATCTACAGCGCTGTTCTCGCTGTCTACGCAAGTGAATACATGGACTTTTACACGTTACAAATAAGTCAGGGTTTCGTCTTGCATCAGGCAGTATTTGCCAGCCTACTGCTATGTATTTTTCAGTGTCTGAGAAATCTTTTCTACGAATTGCCAAATAGCCTGTTAATTGTCAATATTTAGTTTTGGTATAGAATCCTTATTTGAGAGAAGATTTGGCGTAACGAAGGGTTCAGGTTTTGATAGCAGACGATGAACAGACGTCGGATGTCTGGGTAAACATTTGTTTTTGTATTAATGAACGAGTTAATGGGGGTTTAAAAAGGGCGCATCAGCTACTATGGCTATTTGCGCCCTTACCTCAAATTCATTCAAAAATAAAAAACACAAAAATTACCATAAACTGAATACTAACACGAAGTAAAAGATGTTGTCACATTAAAAACGAGGTACACTAATGACTGATTTAGATTTCAAGATAGACATATTCTTATATATATAACTTGAACTGGTAATGGAAATTACGGGAAAACGGCTGAACGGATTTTAATAAATGACTCCTCATTTTAAAGCTTGGAACTCAAAGTTTTTCAGAAAAATAGCAGTTTTCAGTGAAATGTCAATTTTTCAACATAATTTTCCTATTTTCAAAAACCCATCTGCCGTCAGTTTTGAGAACTAGCTAATTGCATTTTAGAATAAAACAAAACACACACTACAGTAAACAATATTACACGAAGGCCATGATCTGCAAGAATACTGACATATTTAGAGCTCAAATTAAATTGGTTATTAAAAACTTAACTTACTAAAAAAAATTACAGGTTCGATTCTGTGGTGTGTAATTTTCTTGGTACAGCTGTTTATTGGATATTAAAATCTACAAAACTTGAGGTGGTTTGATGATATTATTACCATTAGAAATGAAATATTATTGTAGTTAATGCCATGATGTGACTATTTTTCATTAATTATACATATTCATGCTATATTGATAATATGAAAGTGAAACTTTTGGGGTTATATAAGTAGATGTAGAGAATAACTTAAATTAGATTTTGATTTCTATATTTTACTGAGTGGCAGCTATATAGTATATAGTATATGTTACTGAAAGCTATAAAACTTACGTAAGATAATAATATTATTAAAAATCAAATATTTTTATAGTTATTAATCAAGTGGGGTTGTATCTTTTTTATATATTTAATGGCGGTGTGGTGTAGATATTTATATGCGTGGTTCTCTTCAGTATTGGCTCGAGAGAGAGTATCTTTCATTATTATGGAAGCAAATAACTTTCAGAATGTCTGGTATTCTTCATTGAAAATAAATCTGAAAAATGTTTATTTGAACGTCTAATGAACTTAGTTTGCAGTATTTGCTGCACAAGCCACTAGTATTATATATATGAAATATTATTTGAAACTTTCACAGTGTTAAAATTATTGTAAGATTTTCGGGCCTTTGTATCATGACATAATGTAAAGAATTGCAACGTTTCGAAGCTAAGTATCGACGTCATCAACAAGGAAGAGGGAACTATAATTCTGTTAACATGGTATTTGTTTCATTATCTAATGAAATATTATTTGAGAGTTTCACAGTGCTAAAATTAACGTATGATTTTCGGTCTTTGTACTCTGTCATAATAATATAGAGATATGCAACGTTTCGAAGCTAAGTATCGAATCCATTAACAAGGACGAATGATCTATAATAATACTGGATCTGTTGACATAGAATTTGTACAGTGTTAAACTTATTGTGATCTTTTCGGATCATTACACCGCATCATAATCTATAATAGCCTAGCATTTCGAAGCTAAGTATCGGCTTCATCAACAAGAAAGATAGGGAAAGGAGGAAATATTTACTTCCTCTTTCCCTGCCTTCTCTGATGATGTATAGAGCCGATGCATAGCTCCGAAACGTTGGATTTCTCTGCATTATGATACGGTGCAAATATCCTAAAATCTCGGACCAACATAATTACATATTGTTTTTTTTTTCTGTCTTATTTGGCATACATGGACTTTTTTATTATTAATTGCATCTTTTTTTCAGCTAATTTTCTTTATTAAAATGAATTTTCAAGCATTACAGCTAAGAAAATTTAAATGCAAAGAAAACGCGACGCCAGTAGAAGTGACTCGTCATCATTTTTAGACAACTTATACCAGTAAGGAAACTTAAACAGCCATCTCCATAACCGAATATTGACCTTCGATGTTTGATGGCATGAAGCAATTCTCTAACACAGCGTTTCTCAAACTATAGTCCGCGGGCCACCTGTGGTCTTCGAGTTCTGCCCTTGTGGTCCTTCAGAAAAGACAGAAGAAAAAATAAAATTCATACGAATTGCGTATCACACTATAACTGAAAATCTCAGAGTTTGGAAATGACACATGGCAATCGCCTTTCACTTTTTCTCCCAGTACTAATATTTTACGAAATTTCTTACCCTACCCATCTACCCACTTCTCACTTCCCACTATACTCTCAGCAACAAAACAGAGATTTAAAGTACTATGAACGTGGCGTTTCTCGTCATTTTTTCCCGGCACATCTGGCGCTGCGCCTGTAACTCAGCCAGGGACCATCCGAATTCATAACAGAGGACAAAAGTACCGAATCTTTTCATGTAATGATGACTTTCTTAATAGTACTGCCGACAGTACGTACATTGATATGGGCAAGTACTGTACGCCGCATAGAACGCAATAACAGAACGTGCCAAATTGCATCTTTACTTGTTGAAAATCGGGCATGTTTCTGCATTAATTTTTTATTTGTTTTTTTCCAGATGACGATATAAGAAATTTTAGACTCCGCCTATTTTAAAATCCGACAGGTTTACTTTTTACACTTGCGTGTTTCGTCTCTAAGCGCCGTTTCATTTTCGCGGGTTTCATACACTCGTTTGAAAGCACTTCGTAACAAACAACGCATCGAGGTTTTGGTTCACTCTCATTGCCATACCAAGTAAATCCAAGTTCCACATAACTCTTGTCATATTTACGAAAGTATTTTTTTCTTTGAATAGCTACCACTAAGACTAGATATTTTTTTAATGACACTATAATTAATATATTACTTCACACACGGCTTCTGAAGCGTATCTTCATGGTCCTTTCTTTTCAAAGAACCGGATCGAAGCCAATTTTCCATTATTTATAATGGGCACTATTTAACAGAGACATGGACAACTGCTAGTGTGTATCACAAAAGTAGGATTTCAAACAACTAACTGCTAACAGGCAAGCGATAAATCAACAATGCACAGAATTTGTTATAAGTTACAAAAATATAATTACAAAAGTATTATAATTAATTAACTCTATTTGGTATTAAAATATGCTACAAAAATGATACATTTGCTTTCGAAGGGAACAAGAGTAAGGTGGTCCGCGGAACTGTTCTGACTTAAAAAGTGGTCCCCACTTCAAGAAAGTTTGAGAAACGCTGCAGTCTAACACAACCCACAACCCTTTTATTGAATTAGACGGACATTCATTCTTACGTTCCTTACGCTAGGTTCTGCAATGTTCGAACATTAGAGGCTACCAAGACTTAAAACAATTACGATGAAAGAGTAATGGAACGGAGAAAAATTCTCTCCGGCGCCGGGATTTGAACGTGCTGATGCTTTATCCACTAAGCCACACCGGATACAACACCGGCGTCGGACAGAATTGTCTCTGATTGAGTTCCAACTCTTGGGTTCCCTCTAGTGGCCGCCCTCTGCACTACGTCATAGATATCTATGAACATAGGCCCGAAGTCCACACATGTGCTGAGGTGCACTCGTTAAGAGTGACTAGTTGGCCGGAATCCGACGGAATAAGCGCTGTCTTAAATCAAATCCCGGCGCCGGAGAGAATTTTTCTCCGTTCCATTACTCTTTCATTGTATGATGACGGAGAATATCTGCATGGAAATATCATATGTACTTTGGTACATTGAAATAATATATGATATGCGTAAATCACTTCGTGATTTAAGACGGCGCTTATTCCGTCGGATCCCGGCCAACTAGTCACTCATAACGAGTGCACCTCAGCACATGTGTGGACTTCGGGCCTATGTTCATAGATATCTATGACGTAGTGCAGAGGGCGGCCACTAGAGGGAACCCAAGAGTTAGAACTCAATCAGAGACAATTCTGTCCGACGCCGGGGTTGTATCCGGTGTGGCTTAGTGGATAAAGGATCAGCACGTAGAGCTGAAAACCCGGGTTCAAATCCCGGCGCCGGAGAGAATTTTTCTCCGTTCCATTACTCTTTCATCGTATGATGACGCAGAATATCTGCATGGAAATATCATATGTACTTCGGTACATTGAAATAATATATTAAAACTATTAGTCTTATTTCATATGAAAATCTAACCACAATATGTTTGCTGAAATTCTTACGCGATTAAAACATGAGTGAAGGACAGCGAATATTTTTATAACAATGTAGAACAAACACGACAGGCTTCTTTGTGCAGAGCGAACATCGGCGAATATCGAACTTCGCACATATTCGACAAACTTGAACCGAACATGGTGCCTGTAATGCACGATGCTACCTTACACTACTATAAGGTTTGGGAATTGAAGTTCTTGCAAAACTTGTTATGTGTTATTCTGTTTAGTGCCGTATGTTACATAAGCCTATAGATACAGACTGGTGTGGCTTATTGTTTGTGTGTTCAATGTTAAGTTCGAATTATGTAATTAAGCGCTTTATCAGTACGTGGTAGGCTACTGATAACAGAGATTTCTATTATTCGACTGATGTCTGAACCGCAATGTTCCACATTTCCAGTAAGCTATAACTTTAATTGTAATTTCAATAGGAACCTTTATAGGATAAAGGTTGGGTAGTAGGTTATTTTATGACGCTTTATCAACATCTCAGGTTATTTTGCGCCTGAATGAGATGAAGGTGATAATGCCGGTGAAATGAGTCCGGGATCCAACACCGAAAGTTACTCAGCATTTGCTCATATTGGGTTGAGGGAAAACATCGGAAAAAACCTCAACCAGGTAACTTGCCCCGACCGGGAATCGAACCCGGGCCACCTGGTTTCGCGGCCAGACGCGCTAGCCGTTCCTCCACAGGTGTGGACTAAAGGTTGGTAATATTGTGATATGAGTAAGATTGTGGTAGTTTTTTTGAGAATTTATTACAATTTTACTGAACGAGAGGAAGATCGTTTTTTGCGTCAACGTATTAAGGGAATGTTCGTGGACAAGTTGCTGTACAAAACCGGTCCTTCTCTCGCTCGGTAAAATTGTAATAAATTCTCCAAAAGAACTATCACAATATTACTAGTATCGTGATAGTACCAACCTTTAACCTACATTTGAATAGACTCTTTTTAAAAATGGCGTAAGTCAGGAAAAGTAAATTTGTGGGAAACTGAAAAAAAATATATATTTTAGAGGAAAACTATTTGGAAATATATAATTCCGATCATGTGGGTTGATAGTCTTGATTACATTTGTTGATTCTTAAACTAATTATACGGGTTATGCGGATACTTAAGGTTTTATTGAGATTTAAAATATGAAAAAAGACGACCTTTAAAAACATCAATTTCGTAACAAGTAAAGTCATATAAGATAGATATTTTACTGATATTCTTGAATTACTCTACTGAAAATCATACACAATCAACAAACAGAATGTATAATAATGACTACTACACTTTTACTACGTCGTACTACTTTAGAACATAAAACAGTACGAAAGGATATGTTTCAACCAATCACGACTGTTTATCCTACAATTTTATCACTTCCCTATCATTTATTTATTTTTACCACTTCCCTAACATTTGACATTTTCACTTCCCTAGCATTTCTTTCTTTGTTTGCCAACATTTCAAACTGCAAATTCTTTACGGTACTATAAAATATGCTTTGCGATCGTTATTTGTTTCCCGCATAGAAAGTCGACTGAAAACGACGGCTCCGTTTAAACGTTTTGGTGAAGCTAACATTAGTGAAACAGAACTTTAGTAAGTCAATTAATACCTATTTTATTGTATTAGAATATTTTATTTCTTGTAATCTTTATACTTTATTCTGTTTTTATCGCCTCAGCAACTAAAACTTACCCTAGTGCAAACCCTAGTAACGCCGCACTTCGATTATTGTGACGTTTTGTTAAGTGACCTAAGTTCTGAATTGTCAGTCAAGTTACAGCGAGCTCAGAATATGTGCGTCAGATACGTGTGCAACATCCGACGGTATGATCACATATCACCGTCCTTCGCAAGTCTCTCGTGGCTCCGACTTAAAGAACGTAGAACTTTACACTCTTTGTCTTTACTCTTTCGAATTCTGCACACTTCAACACCAAATTACCTTTCGTCTCGTTTCTCTTATCTATACTCTAACCACGACGTAAATACCAGATCACTTATCTGTGGCACGCTAAGTATACCTCTTCATAGAACATCTTGTTATTCATCATCTTTTACAATATCCACCTCGCGTCAATGGAATTCCTTGTCACAAAGTATTAGGGGCTGCAAGACAATAAACACCTTTAAGAACAGCTTAAAAAATAACCTTATTAGCATTTCACTCCAATCATACTGATTTAAACTATCACTGACTACATTGTTACTTTTTTCTTTAGACATCATCCTGATTGTGCTGTATTTTAATTGTCTCGTAATAATCTCTTTCTATTATCTAATATTATTTGAAATATATTAACATTCTATGTATTTTAGTTTAATTCTGCTACACAGTTTATTTCAGTGTTTAATTAATAGTTCATAGTATTTTGTTGTTTAATTTGTAAATAACTTTTGTATACATGTAACTCTCATCTAAATCAAATTGTTGGATTCTTTGTAAGTTCATGCATATGTATATACACTTTTTGCTGGTTGAGTGGAAGAGAAGGCCTTACGGCCTTAACTCTGCCAGCTAAAATAAATCATTATTATTATTATTATTATTATTATTATTATTATTATTATTATTATTATTATTATTTGTTTCTTTGTTTGCCAACATTTCAAACTACAAAT
Organism: Periplaneta americana; assembly: GCF_040183065.1. Taxonomy (NCBI): domain Eukaryota; kingdom Metazoa; phylum Arthropoda; class Insecta; order Blattodea; family Blattidae; genus Periplaneta; species Periplaneta americana. The sequence goes on from NC_091119.1 coordinate 32,755,176, forward strand.
TCTTTACGGTACTATAAAACATGCTTTGCGATCGTTATTTCTTTCCCGCATAGACAGTCGACTGAAAACGACGGCTCTGTTTAAACGTTTTGGTGAAGCTAACATTAGTGAAACAGAATTTTAGTAAGTCAATTAATACCTATTTTATTGTATTAGAGTACTTTATTTCTTGTAATCTTTATACTTTATTCTGTTTTTATCGCCTCCCTACCATTTGTTTCTTTGTTTGCCAACATTTCAAACTACAAATTCTTTACGGTACTATAAAACATGCTTTGCGAGCGTCATTTGTTTACCGCATATAGATAGTCAACTAAAAATGGCGGCTCCGTTCAAATGTTTTGGTGAAACTAACATTAGTGAAATAGAATTTTAGTAAGTCAGTTAATACCTATATTTTATTGTATTACAGACGGTTGTTTCCGATCTCTAATAACGAATTTGAATGACTTCATGTGCGTCAGGAATCACACCGACAGCTGAATTGCGGCGAGAGGTGACAGATCAGTAGTGAGTGATTTTATAATCAAAGTGCACGGTATATCACAGCAGCAATGCCTAAGAAAGTCGAGCCTTTTTGGGAGGGGTACATAACAACTCTTTCCGATGCCAAGCAGTTACGTGAAAATCATAGGAGCCTGCCAAAAAAAAAAAAAAAAAAAAAAAACGTGGTTTCGTTATTTCCAAGAAAGGCATCTTGTGTGTACCTAATAAGACTGGCAAAGCTCGGAGGGATTAATTCCAGAGTGGAAAAAGCAAGCAAATCCACCTCCCGTCACAAGTCGCCGTACCCCACGAGATAATACAAATTAATTCCATTCGAGCTTTACCATTCTTATTAAGTACACAGAACATGCCTTTCTTGGAAATAACGAAACCTCGTTTATTGCAGGCTTCTTTTATTTTCACTTAATTGTACTTGGCATTGGAAAGGGTCGTAATGTACTCCTCTCAAAAAAGCTCGATTTTCTTGGGAATTTCTGCTGAGAGTCGCCGTGCACTCTGTCTCTGAGATCACTCACTACTAGTCTGTCACCTCGCGCCACAGTTCAGCTGTCATGTGACTCCTAACGCACATTCAAATTCACTATCAGAGTTCGGAAACAACCCTGTAGAGTACATTATTTCTTCGAATCTTTATATACTTTCTTCTAATCGTGTAATAGACAATTAAATCCCACTCGAGTTTTGATTTTCTCTAGATGAATCAAAACTTCTAGTGAGATTACTGTTGATAAATGGGATAAAAATTTCTCAGGGCTATGAAAAGAGAGCAGTTAAAGCTAGTGTTGGTACCGAGTATAGCTGCGACGGGTGGAATGGGGTGAATTTCCCCTACAACTTGACGTATGCAGCGGTACAGATTATACACTGCTACGTCAAGTTGTAGGGGAAATTCACCCCATTCCACCCGCCGCAGCTATACTCGGTACCATCATTAGCTTTAACTGCTCCCTTTTCATAGCCTTAAATTAATGAATAATAAAGAGAAATCATTCTTTTACTTGGGTGTACTGTTTTTCAGTCATCGTATGTTGTATTGTTATCTGTAAGTCAGCTGAAAATTTCTTCATAAAATGTCATAGCTCAATTGTGATTCGATACTTCCTTTTTCCAAGTCTTGCATTATTTTTTTATTTTATTGGCACTTTTCCTGCTGGGTAGACTGGGCTTGTTGGAAAAGGAACATTTTCTCGCTGAAGTGCCATGAAGAATGTGTGGCTTACTAATTCATTGATATTACTTACTTACTGGCTTTTAAGGAACTCGGAGGTTCATTGCCGCCCTCACATAAGCCCGCCATTGGTCCCTATCCTGAGCAAGATTAATCCAGTCTCTATCATCATATCCCACCTCCCTCAAATCCATTTTAATATTATCTTCCCATCTACGTCTTGGCCTCCCCAAAGGTCTTTTTCCCTCCGGCCTCCCAACTAACACTCTATATGCATTTCTGGATTCACCCATACATGCTACATACCCTACCCATCTCAAACGTCTGGATTTAATGTTCCTAATTATGTCAGGTGAAGAATACAATGCGGAGAAGTTCTGTGTTGTGTAACTTTCTCCATTCTCCTGTAACTTCGTCCCTCTTAGCTCCAAATATTTTCCTAAGCACCTTATTCTCAAACACCCTTAACCTATGTTCCTCTCTCAAAGTGAGAGTCCAAGTTTCACAACCATAAAGAACAACCGGTAATATAACTGTTTTATAAATTCTAACATTCAGATTTTCGACAGCAGACTGGATGATAAAAGCTTCTCAACCGAATAATAAAAGGCATTTCCCATGTTTATTCCGTGTTTAATTCCCTCCCGAGTATCATTTATATTTGTTACTGTTGCTCCCAGGTATTTGAATTTTTCCACCTCTTCAAAGGATAAATTTCCAATTTTTATATTCCCATTTCGTACAATATTCTCGTCACGAGACATAATAATATACTTTGTCTTTTCGGGATTTACTTCCAAACCTATCTCTTTACTTGCTTCAAGTAAATTCCCGTATTTGTCCTAATCGTTTGTGGATTTTCTCCTAACATATTCACGTCATCCGCATAGAATTCATTGATATTACAGGATTCTTTTATGTACCCAGCTCTATCATGTGTACGTATACTGAAAGTGAAACAGGATAGATTGCAAAATTAATTCTCTCATTTCTTTGTTCCCTGTTTATTCAAAAACAGCAGTCTTTTTTGTAATATTTCTTCTCTTGTCAGCTGTTCACACACAACCACCATTAACAAATGAAAAGTTTTAAAATGGCGCATGTCAATCACTACCGCCCATTTAAAACAAACTGTGATTTTAACTTGCCTCTAACAAGCCAAGGAACAATGTTATTGACGTCATTCCAAACAAAAATTATGGGTTTGTCGATACACTTTCGAAGCTACGATGAAAATAAAAATGTCAAAAATGATGACTCACGTCCGTTTTAAGAAATTCAATTCATATCCAGAATTAATTATTTAATCGTGTACAACGGCAGTGTCGCCGTTATGACGTTCAGCTACAGGCCGCAAGGTCGCTGGTACGACTCTCGATAGAGTCATGAATTTTTCCCACTGATCTAATCCTTCAAGAATCTTGGGATTCATTAAGTCTCTAACAGAAACTAGTATCAAGGGTATTTCCTTCGATATAAAGGCTGCAAACACTTATGTTTGACATCTCTGCTGCTACACAGTGCAGATTGTCCCGCGGGGTGGAATCCTTGACATCCAGTCACCGTAAGGGTCTTTCGGGGGACCATAATGGAATAAAATTGCTATATTGTAATTTAATTGAACTTTATGCTCGACCATGTCGAAATGTAGTAATTATACACCTGGTAGTAGCCCTTTAATGCACCTCATTAAAGTACACCTATTCATTATAATTCAGTCGTTCAGCTAATGAGAAATCTCCATTGTACTGATTGTACCATTATAAAACCGCAAGTATCGATTATTCTCGGATATGCAATCGAAAGACAATTAGCGAAAAGTCACGGAGGCTGGAAATCCAATACTGTCGCAGAAGGTTATGCTCTGTTACTATAATAATTAGCGTTAATTGTAAATAATATTCAAATAAATTCAATTTGTCATCTCGTTTTTCAATTCTAAATCAATTTCCAGGTTATATCAAGCCTAATTTTCATGTTATTCTCTAGATTATATCAAGGTCAATGACATTCGTGTTTCGGAAAAAATCAATACTTTCGCGTCTGCGCACATCTCACAATTCAGGTCAGTTCCGCTCCTCACTTACATAACCATAACATGAATACTTATGAATAATTTCAAGTTAGAAATATGGTCGAGCATAAAAAGTCGTATGAAACTTGCCTATAATGGCAATTAAGACGCTCGTGTGAAAATTATGAAACTCGCTTGCGCTCGTTTCATAAACAAACATACTCGCGTCTTAATTACTACCATTATAGGCTCGTTGCATAATGTACTATTATCTGTAAGTTTATTTTGTGTTTACAGAATTATTGTTCTCAGTCCAGTCGCGAATTATTATGATATTTTCAACATTATTTTTGTCTTCAGAATGTTCTAGTCCTTATCAAAATTCAGCATACTATTACTTGTAAAGTTTTCCAGTACAAGGAGGTATCAAAGTCTAGTATATACAGTCACGAAGCTTGCAATGTGAGGGTGCTAGGAACAATAGACTGTGCAGGTACTATTTCGCGCATTTTCTGTAATGAGGCGATAGTAGCGATCCTAGTGGTTAGCAACTATCTATGGATGCATATTTACTACGTATTGAGCTTCGTGACTGTATATACTAGACTGTGGAGGTATCAAATAAAAACCCGTTAAAAGAATTACAGAATTCGCGCCATCAATGTTAGGATTTCTTGCTTGGTGAGATTCAGAAGTGGATTCAAAGTATTTATTTATTTAAATATTTATTTATTTATTTATTTTATTTATTGATTTATTGATTTATTTATTTATTAGGCATATTTATTGATTTATTTATTCGTTTGTTTATTTATTGATCGATTGATTAATTGATTGATTTATTTATTTGTTGGTTGATTTATTGATTTATTTATCGATTTATTGATTGATTGATTTATTTATTTATTCATTCATTCATTTATTCATTTACTTAGTTACTTAGTTACTTACTCACTTATTTATTTATTTATTTATTTATTTATTTATTTATTTATTTATTTATTTATTTATTTATGTCTATAACAGGGCAAAGCCCCAATTACAATAGACAGTACAGATATTTGTTAAAAAACATAGAATTGTATATAACATGAAAAAAAAAAGAAATAAAACAGAAACAAATGCAAGATACAAGTGTAATTACAAATTAAAACTTAGAAATGAAAAAAAAAAAACAAATAGATACTACTTAAATAAAAGACACAGATATAGATATAAATGAAAAATACCAAATAAAAATAAATTAAAAAGAGTTAAGCATAGGTATCATAGCCAAAAATTTAAAATGTAGCTATAATTGGCAAATTACAGAATAAATATAACACTATGTTAATAAATTCAATATACAGTATTATATAGTAGGCCTAATAAGCTTAACTAATTTATTTAAGAAATCCACTAGTACAGAACATGTGTTCCAATTAGTAGGACATCTGATTATAACTTATAACTATAATATTCGACTAGAATTTAACATATCATGAAACTATTGCTGTATATAACTTTTTCTTGTACATATTGTACGATAAAGAGAAATCTAAATCCTGTTTATTTGATAGATGATTGTAAGTTCGAAGCATTAATAAAAGTGGAGACATTTTATGAGATTGTGTTTTTGATGTCTGTAAATAAAAGAGAGATCGCTTTCTCAAATTTGATTTACCAATATTGAAACTAATTAGCTGTAGATCAGGGTTGTCTATTAAACCATTTATGGTTTGATCATTAAACCAAAATTAGAAATAAGATGGAATTTTCAGTAAATTTTGAAATTAGAGCTGCATTAAGACGGAGTGGTGTATGTTGTTATAATTGTTAATAATTATTCACACTATTATGTCTTATTTGCGCATTATTTAACAATTAAGTGCAAACAAATCTATAGGAACGAAAATCTGGTGGGTTTTATGCTCGACCATGCCGAAATATAGTAATTATACACCTGGTAGCAGCCCTTTAATGGACCTCATTAAAGTACACCTATTCATTAAAGTTCAGGTGTTCCACCAATCAGAAAACACCATTGTAGCAATATGAAAGCGCAAGTATCGACTATTCTCGGATATGCAATCGAAAGACAACTAGCAAAACGTCATGGAGGCTGGAAATCCAATACTGTCGCAGAAGGTTATTTTCTGTTACTATAATAATTAGCGTTAATTGTAAATAATATTCAAATAAATTCAATTCGTCATCTCGTTTTTCAATGTCTAAATCAATTTCAAGGTTATATCAATGTTTATTTTACTCTCTAGATGATATCAAGGCCAATGACATTTGTTTCTCGGAAAAAATCAATACTTTGGCGTCTGCGCACATCTCACAATTTACGAGATATTGCACAAGGTCAGTTCTGCTCCCCAGTCAGATAAGAATAACATGAATACTTATGAATAATTTCAAGTTAGAAATATGGTCGAGCATAAACAGTCGCATGAACCCTGCCTATAATGGTAATTAAGACGCTCGTATGAAAATTATGAAACTCGCTTGCGCTCGTTTCATAAACAAACATACTCGCGTCTTAATTACTACCATTATAGGCTCGTTGCATAATGTACTATTATGACACATTTGGTGAGTTTTATAAGCGTGCAGTGGTTTTTCGCAAATTGGAGTTGGCAACACTGGTCCAGACTCCATATCCGCCTTGTAGAAGAAAAATCTTATACTTCTTTCAACATTGCAAACGTCCTGAATCATACAAGAACGATAACCAATACAACAACATGCAGCAAGATGTCGGCGTGGTAAGCAAATGGAAGTTGTGGGTTGTCTCCCGGCGTGGAGCACACGCGCGCGATGTGACAGGCTGAATAAACAAAATAACAACAACGCGTGTGGAATACGAGAGTGATCGCAGCTGGAGGCGGCGGGATGGCACGCGGATCCGTGCATCTAGAGATAAGGCGAGAGCAACAAAGTAACACTATTAGCACTGTCTAGTATATACAGTCACGAAGCTCAATACGTATAAATATGCATCCACAGATAGTTGCTAACCACTAGGATCGCTACTATCGCCTCATTACAGACAATACGATATAGTACCAGCACAGTCAATTGTTCCTAGCACCCTCACAACCAATGCCTTCTCGATCTAGACCAGGCCGTAATGCAGGTTGTGTGACGTCACTCGAAGAGACGGGCTTTTGTATTTGAGTATACGGAGCTGAGTGAAATATATTACTTTATTGCGTTTCGGTGCTCAATTTTATTTAGTGTAATGTGTGTATAAGACACGTTCACTTCTTACTGCATAACATGTTGCAGAAATAGTTACAAAACTGTGTTATTTTAATGTGAACGGAGTTTTACATGTTAACATAACCTGTTTGCATCAACATTTTAAGTTTGGAATGGAAGCTATTTTGAGATTTAATAAAGAAGAATTATTTATATTGTGATTTTAATTTAGCACATCTACCTTCCTTACTTGTAGGCAGAAAATTTACCACAGTCCCTCCTATGAAATTAGTGTACGTACGGTTGTGTGTTACTTCCTGTGGTAGGTTAGATAAATACAATTCATTACAACCCAGTATAGTAGGGAAAAAATAAATAATACAATTAAATTTTTATTCAATGTAATGTGTGCATAAGTTCCTTTTATTTGTTGCATAATGTGGCAGGAATAATAAATAATTTTTTTTTATGTGAAGAGAATTCACCATGTTAACATAACCTATCTGCGTCAACATTTTAAGTTGAGAACGAAAGCTGTTTTGAGATTTAATAAACAAGAATATATTTAGGACAAACTTCAGAACACGGTTACCGTCCTTACTTGTAGGTAGAAAATTCACCACAGTCCCTACTATGAAATGTACATACGGTTATATTACTGAGGTATAGTTCCGGTAATTTCTGTACTGAAAACAGTTGAATTTATTTTTTGTGGAGATGCATTTGATCCTATAAGCAAGGCATAATGAAAGCCTGAACGAACCGAACTAATTTGTATATGCAAGATGTATGAATATGAAGGGAACTACCTCAGGGCTAGTTTAGCCCTAGTAACATATTAAACTAATCAGACTTCAGATTGGAGTACCGTCTGAAACGAACAAATACAATTGAAGTGTAGACAAATTGCATTTACAAGTTATACGTAGCGTTATGCTTAATTATAATGCATAATTGCGAATATAGAAATAAGGCAAGTACTGATAGAGTAAACATAACCTATAATTTCAACACATCAAAATATGCGTGCGATGCAACTGAAAATTGTTGAAACGTGCATAAATGAATGTGCAAGAATTTCGTAATGAAGCGTGCGTGCTTTATTTCAACTAATTGCAATGCTAGATACTGTAACAGTAATGAAAACTATAAGGTATAATTTTTCGTAATATGCTGTATGTATCTCGTTTTTTGTTGTTGAAATTGTGTATATTATCAAACGTCGTATTATTTACTCGTATAATGTAGGTTATTCACAAATAAAAAGGGCGCAATAATTTAAATTTAATAAAACAAATACGGTAAACAATAATGGATAACACAAGAGTAACATCAGTAACGCTACACTTAGGCCTAATCACAACTTACTTTACATGCCAGTCAATGTTTCACTTTCACGTGTATATTATTACACATATTTACTGTTTATAACACCAAAAATTCACTTAACCATATAAAGGGCGCAATACTTAATCGAAATAAAGGCAGCTATTACACATACGAACTTTGCCTGCAACAACGTAATTTTCACACCAAAAGTAATATTATACCTTAAGTTGCAAGTGAATTATGTCTCAAGTGTCTCACAATCACTGTTTCAAAGTTTACTGATGCAATTACACTGCATTTCAGAGAAATAAGCCTATATGTTATTCTTCATGCACTCTGACTAATCTAGCTATACTAAAAATAAATCTATAGCCGAAATTTTTCTGGTAATTTTCGATTTTCCAAAACTAATTCGTTCTAACATATATAATTAACCACCCTGAAACCGGAAACCGCTTTTTTGAAATTTTTGTTTGTATGTCTGTCTGTCTGTCTGTCTGTATGTTTGTTACCTTTTCACGCGATAATGGCTGAACGGATTTCAATGAAAATTGGATTATAAATTAAGTTCGTTGTAACTTAGATTTTAGGCTACATGGCATTCAAAATACATTATTTAAAATGGGGGTTATAAGGAGGCCTGAATTAAACAAATCGAAATATCTCACTTATTATTGATTTTTGTGCAAACTATTACATAACAAAAGTTTCTTTAAAAATAATTTGCGATAAGTTTTATTCCTTGAAAAATTTTGATAGGATTGATATTTAATGAGATAAATGAGTTTTAAAATTAAAATAACTGCCATCTCAGGCCGTGTAATGAATTAAAAAACAAATGACTTCGTCTATAAGGGGCCTTGGACAGCAACAATCGAAAGCTATCAAAGATAGCCTACAGAGAATGTTTCTGTGTTTGTATGAAGTAATATCGGAAGCTAAATTAACCGATTTGTATAATTAATTATTATTTCACCATTGGAAAGTGTAGTTTCTTTAGATGGACATAATACTATAATGTTATTACAGTAACTTCTGATATAATATAATATAATATAATATAATATAATATAATATAATATAATATAATTTAAGTTATTTGAAGGGTTCACAACCATAGTGGGCCAAGCGCCATTTACTGAATACGTAGAAAACAAGGGTTAAAATTAAGTTATTACCATAATTCAATGGAAACCTGTAACAAGTAAAATAAAATATACACATTAAATCTAAATGATGTCAATCTTTATTAAACTATGGTTGCATGTAATAAAAATTAAGAAACAGGTTAAAGGAATTGTCATTGCACCAAATAAGTGTCTCTGGACCAAAATGATCGCATTTTAATTATTTGGATGAAATTTAAATTAAGTAACATAATAAACGATTTATCCTTCTATCAAACACGAATGTTCCCTGGATCAAACGTCCTATTTTAATTATGTAATTACTTTATATTTATTTCTAACGGGTGCAGCGGAGCGCACGGGTACGGCTAGTTCATAATATGTTGAAAGACCGCCCTTCGCGATCAGCTGTTAAGCGAGTCACGTGGTCTGCCTTACGGCCTGTATTAGATCACGATGGCAGTGCTCACAACTCAAGCTTCGTGACTGTATATACTAGACTGTGATTATACTAAACGCTGCACCACGAGGGATAGCGCTTCCAATTCCCGCGAACTCCATTAGAGAGTGCAATTTTCCCAGTGCTAGGTGGACAAAAATCAAATTTCGACTCGTTAGTTAAGCATAGATGAATACGAATTCATGTTCTTTAACATTTGAAGAATGTTGTGAGTAATAGTTTTTACTGATTTATCAGCGGCAAGCTAAATTTAGAAGGGTATGAACAGTGAGTTCTTCCTAACACTTCTCGCTCCGGTTCAGCCGTAGACAGACTTAAGGCCCATTCAAAATGAAAAGTAAACATAGCCGTAACATAAACACAGAAGTTTGCGCCCAGGCTACCAAATGGGATCATTCACAATGATTCACATAAGCATTTACATAAACATTACCGTAAGACGTTAACATGAAAGTTTGCAAACTCCAAACTTTCATGCTTATGCTTACGTGATTTGCAAACAGAACACAATCGTGGAGCGCTGAAGTAAAGACAGAATATGAGAAAATGGCGTCGTTGTTATGTTTCCATGGTTACCAAGTATGTTTGCTGTTATGTTTATGTTCCCATCGTGAATGGTGATATGGCTTCTTGATTTTACTGTAACGTTAAGTTAACGCTTACGTTATGTTTAATTTTCATTGTGAATGAGCCTTTACTATATGGATGAAAAAGAGCCAATTGTTAGTGGCTTATTGCGTTGTGAGACATGGAATCTGTTCAGATAGATACTTTCTTACTAATGCAACTTCAATTTCAAGATTGTAAAGTATTTTTCTTCTTACAGTAGGGTTTAAATATTACAATTGGAAAAAATATTTTTCTTTAAGTTTTCCCTATACAGAAACCCACATTGAGTGCACACAAACTCAGCCCTGTAAGCCCACTCGAGTTATGTGAACATAAAGGGAAAAGATGATACGGTGTCGGGTGAAGTTCCTGGGTAGCTCAGTTGGTAAGAGCATTGGTACGTTCAGCCAAAGGTCCCAGGATCAATACTCGGCCCGGAACAATTTTTCCCTTGAAATTATTCAAGTCTGCTTCACAGAGAGCTTTACCTGAAAGCTAGATTTGTACAGCAAATCTATACATTTCTCAGATATCAGCCCGAAAAGTCGTAAATTTATATCATAATTCAAAATTGTAATTTATTGGCGAATTCAGAATCTTATTTTTCCACCGTAAAAATCGTACAAATTATAAATTGAAGGGTTCAGAACCATAGTGGGTCAAGTGCCATTTACTAAAACCGTAGAAAACAAGGTTTAAAATGAAGTTATTACCATAATTCAATGGAAACATACATATAGCAAGTAATATAAAGTATGCACATTAAAACTATATGATACGTCAATCTTCATTATACTATGGTATTCACTTAATTTTAACCCTTCAATACCTTCTTTCGAATACTAAAATAACAGTAAAAACGACGTTAGAGATATACAGGGACATCATTTTATTTTTACTAACGTTTCTAATATTAACCTGGCTATACCTTTCAATCAACTGTTAAGAATCGGAAACACCGTTTGCTACCCCCTTCTACGACTGGAGTTCGATGACACTGGCGTAAAACAACACAAACAAATCACTTTACTAGGTATAGGAGGGAAGGAAAGTAGTTTATCCATTTACATAAACTAGGAAATATCGCGATTTTGAGTTTGATAATTTTCATTAGGTTTTTGTTTAATTAAAATACAGTACAGTATTAACAATGAGTGTTTCTACTCACGAACTGAGCTGTCCATGCGGACGTATTCATTATGCAGTGTATATTATACTGTCTACAACACATTAGCGCACACTATAGAGAATGAAGTTAAATTGAAAAATGATCATAATGTGGATATTTAAACACATTTTTGAAAATGGTGGCCGTTCATTTCGATACAGGTTTCAGTTCTAATGTGCATATTATCGCATTATAAACTATTGTACCCAATTCCAATTACCAGTTTCGTCCTTCATATTTAGTAACTCATGTTGAAATAATTCTGTACCTACTCTATAAAAGAGTACCTTACGTACTGTAAATTCAATCTTCACTTCTACCCGATCCGAAAAGATAAAATTACTCAGACATGCTATCTACTTCCGTCCAAGTTGTTATGTCGCAGGGTCGTAGAAAGGCGGGAAAGCATGTGATAGTTAATTACTTAACGAAGCCCTTTTATTTAAATTATTTTAAGCAGTTGTATTACGTAGACGTCCAATTCCTAACAGAAGTTAATGTCCTCAGAAAAAAGCTAAGACAGCCCAGCCACTAGTCAATATAGAGAGGCGAATAGAAGTTGGTGGGGGAAACCGGGATGCGAATGGACGACAGTACCTGTGAGAAAATGATTCACTATTGGAAGCTCTTTCGTCATTGGAAAAGGCGAACATATTTTCGGAACGTACTGTTTATTATGACCGTAAGGCTACTATGACTGTATATGCGGTCTTGGGTCTGTGTGGAGGACGGTTGAACTTCGTTAGTAGAAGGGGTGGGAGTGAAGTACATTCAAAAACGCAGATACAATAAAAATTGAAGTAAAAATAAAATGATGTCCCTGTATAAATATAAGGCTAAATTACTCAAAGTATTATTAAACGAAATGCATGAGCAGTAATGTTTAAATTCATTGTAGAAAATTTGAATTTTGGCAAGGATTTTTCACTTCCGGAAGTGAATAAGTAGATGAAAATTATTAAATAATGCGTATTTTATGATTATTTTCAGCTACGAAGGCTTCTGCGCATGCAATATCACGTGATACGGTACGCCTTGCATTTTAGAGAGTTTATAAGCTTTTAAAATGAATTATATCGATTGTAAATTGCATATAAAACATTTTACAATACTTTATTGGCTTATTATTTTTTTTAAGATTTTAACATTTAGTAAATTACTTTTTTGTAACATACTTAAGTTATAAATTTTATTCTATAAATCGCAATAATACTAAGTAGAAAATAAAACATACAGAGAAAAGTAAGAACAGTATAACAGATCCGGCACCTTCAACGTCCATCAATGAAGTAACTTACTGTAATTGGTTCAAGAGACCACGTGACAAGATATGCGCATGAAGCAGCAAACTGACCGCCTTCGTCACTGATGGTTACTATAGTGCTTAAAAACTACGCGTCTTACATTTCTTTTTACCAAATGTTAATCATTTCCGTTATCAAATGGGTGTGTAAGTTTTTTGTGACAGAATATTCATACAAAAGGAAGTAGATACAACAAGACTAGATAGGGGACTTAAGAGACTGGTAAAAAACAGACATCCCGAGGGTATGGCACGGAATTTTTGACGGAAAGAGGAGGAAGGCGAGACGGCGAGAGGAGGATCTGATCTAAATGGGCTGTGGAAGACAGTGAACTCGAGCGCTCTGACACAGGAAATTGTGCTGCAGAGGGTGATGAACTTACACAGTTCTGTAACAGGCGGCAGGATAACGTTTTCAAATTAATGTTGGGTTGAGTTATTTAAAGTTGTTCCTACAGATGTAATTTATACATTAGAAGTCATTTGATTTACGCTTACCTACTTTACTTTCTTATTTTACGAACTATAAAGACACTGTATTGTCATGCTGCAAAAATTCGATTTCAGGATTATCACTGAAGTTCATGTTTTCATTTTCCCTGATAACGACAAATGTGGTTTTGGAAATGCAGTCTGTCTCTCTGTGTACACTAGGGTAGGGTTCCCATAATATAATTTTAACAAACTCGGATATTTCCAATTTTTTACTTAAAAACCTGGGAAACTTTGTAAAAAAACAGGACATAATAAAAACTACAAATTTTTAAATAAATCCATCACATACGTCACAATCACATTTTAATTAAATTATAAAAATACATTCTATTGTTCATTCGGCAAACCTTGAAATTATTATTATTATTATTATTATTATTATTATTATTATTATTATTATTATTATTCCACATCTGTGGAGTAACGGTCAACGCGTCTGGCCGCGAAACCAGGTGGCCCAGGTTCGAATCCCGGTCGGGGCAAGTTACCTGGTTGAGGTTTTTTTCCGGGGTTTTCCCCTCAACCCAATACGAGCAAATGCTGAGTAACTTTCGGTGCTGGACCCCGGACTCATTTCACCGGTATTATCACCTTCATTTCATTCAGATGCTAAATAACCTAGATACAGAGTCGTAAAATTACCCAATAAATTATTATTATTATTATTATTATTATTATTATTATTATTATTATTATTATTATTATTATTATTATTATTGTCGACCTGATTGGCGAGTTGGTATAGCGCTGGCCTTCTATGCCCAAGGTTGCGGGTTCGATCCCGGGCCAGGTCGATGGCATTTAAGTGTGCTTAAATGCGACAGGCTCATGTCAATAGATTTACTGGCATGTAAAAGAACTCTCCGGGACAAAATTGCGGCACATCGGCTACGCTGATATAACTTCTGCAGTTGCGAGCGTCGTTAAATAAAACATAACATTTTAAACATTTATTATTATTATTATTATATTATTATTATTATTATTATTATTATTATTATTATTATTATTATTATTATTATTATTAAAATACAACTTGATGATAGGTACTGTAAACAAGAGTGAAAATAATATTTTAAGATGCATTCAAGTATTTCTTAGATTTATGGACGTGGTTGACTATGTCTGATCAACCACCATGTGAAATGCAAAATCTAGAATTGCACAATGTATTTTCCACATTTTCATCCGCACCGTTGATGAATGGGAATTCTCTTCTGGTGCTATCTTTTCTACTGCATTTAATTTTCGGCAAAGCCACCGGCGTGGCTCAGTCGGTTAAGGTGCTTGCCTGCCGGTCTGAAGTTGCGTTCGGGCGCGGGTTCGATCCCCGCTTGGGCTGATTACCTGGTTGGTTTTTTCCGAGGTTTTCCCCAATCGTAAGGTAAATACCAGGTAATCTATGGCGAATCCTCGAGCTCATCTCGCCAAATACCATCTCGCTATCACCAATCTCATCGACGCTAAATAACTTCGTAGTTGATACAGCGTCGTTAAAAAACCAACTAAAAAAACGTTTCGGCATGATGAAAAACGATACAAAATTATAATACACTATACAACCTCAACTTTCGGCTATCAACGAGTTAGGTACTAACTCGTCGGCTATGATTCTATGATACTGAATATAAATCGAAAACGGAAATTATAACTAATACTGCCAGCATACGCATGGAGAGAGAAGAAAAGAACATTGCTCTAAGAATCACCAACATTGCAATGGAAATAATGTTCTTTGAATTAGTCACTAGGAGCGCTACTTATTGAAAAGAGAACAACTTTCGTAATCCATTTTTTTAGGAAAGCTATTCAAAAGAGGGATATTTGAAAAAAAAGTCGGGGCACCGGGACATATGATCAGAAAACGGGACTGTCACGGGAAAAACGGTTCGAATGGGAATCCTAGTGACTAGGGTTATGACTTTTTGCAAAATAATTGATTTCCTGTATCATAAATCGATGAACTTTTGCTAAAAAATCATGAAAAGCGTTTTAATTCTGTTTAGTTATTTAAAAAATCACCCCCAACTCGAATTTTCTAAAATCATGTATTATAAGCAAATAGTAGCACTATGACTTTCTGGAGCTTCTAGAACTTTCTTGAACATGCTGAAACTTTCTAGAATATTCAGGATGTTTCTACAAATTTCTGGATAGTAAAACCTTCCCTAGAGCCTTGAGGAACATTTTGGAACGTTCTTGAACTTAGTAGAAGTCTGTAGATGACGTGATGACATGAAATTTCTATTACATTTAACTCGAGTTTTTCCGTTTTTTTTTAAGAAGTAGGAAGACTTACGCAAGTGAAGTTTCAGGAAATACCTAATTTAAATAATGCAACATGGAATTCCAGAGCAATACTAGTTCTTTTGGCATTTATTCTTATACCAGAAAGAAGACACTCACTATTCGAAATTGATAGATTCATCTCTTACATATGTGCGGACCATTGGTTTGCTGACCAAATGTACAATGAAGCTGATTATCAGAAGCTATGTAGCAGCTTACTGGTTCATGAAACGGCATTGAAGTCTGTGAAAAAGGTTTGGAATCAAGAACCATCGAGAATGGAAATTCCCAGAACAAATCAGTGTACCGAACAGGCAATCACGTGCCTCCAAGATCTTTATGACGTCTGTGAAAGGAAGGAGATACTTCAGTTTAGATTTATTTTGTCTAACAAAACATAATAGTTGTACATTATGCTGTAAATATGCTAAATACTCCACAATATATTTTTTTAATTAGCTATTCTTACTTGTAGAATCCATATTTGAGTTTGTAATTTTGTATCTTTTTTTTTTTAATTCCTTATGCTAGGCTATGCTATAGCAATAAACTGTGTTATCAATAAACAGTGCTTCAAAACCTGAATACATTCTATACAATTACAATTGAAAACTAACGCTTTTAAAATATTTACATTTTCTTACCCTATAAGAGTATACGGTAACATTGAATTTTCGGTTTGTGGGTGACCTTCTTCAGAAACCCAACCAAATTAACACTTTTTTCATTATTTATAAATAAAAGTTCATCGATTTATGATACAGAAACTTGAGGTTACAAAAAAGTGATAACCCTAATGTACACCGATTATTTCGTAATTATTTCGTAGATTTTGTCCATATTTAGTATCTATAAGTTTATTCGAGAATGATGGACATGAAATGAAGGGTTCAGAACCATAGTGGGCCAAGCGCCATTTACTAAAACCGTAGAAAATAAGGGTTAAAATGAAGTTATTACCATAATTCAATGGAAACATATAGCAAGTAGTCCACACCTGTGGAATAACGGTTAGCGCGTCTGGCCGCGAAACCAAGTGGCCCGTGTTCAATTCCCGGTCGAGGCAAGTTACCTGGTTGAGGTTTTTCCGGGGTTTTCCCTCAACCCAATATGAGCAAATGCTCGGTTACTTTCGGTGCTGGACCCCGGACTCATTTCACCGGCATTATCACCTTCATCTCATTCAGACGATAAATAACCTCAGATGTTGATAAAGCGTCGTAAAATAACCTACTAAATATATATATATATATATATATATATATATATATTAAAAACGGAGAAAGCAACGGTTAAATTTAAGTGAATACTATATATATATATATATATATATATATATATATATATATATAGCAAGTAACATAAAGTATACACATTAAAACTAAATGATATTTCAATCTTCATTAAACTGTAGTATTCACTTAACTTTAACATTTGCTTTCTCCGTTTTTAATAAATGGCGCTTGGCCCACTATGGCTCTGAACCCTTCAAACATAGGCTAGTAATTTATGCTAAAAGCGTAATTACTTTATTTGAAAGCAGACAAATAATTTCTCTTCCTTAAAGGCTTAGCGATCACTAGTTTTAAACTCCTCTCATTATACGCGGATAAATTTCCACAGACAATTAGTATTACAATGCTCTGATTGGCTGACTATTTGTAAAGAAGGGCACATGCTGAAAATCTAATAATTATTACCATTAGCGTTGACAAGATCATCTGTGATTAGATCCATGGGCCCACTCCGTCCCTAGAAAGTTGTCAGCTGATCTCCCCATCTGTCGGTCTCGGTAGTGTAGTTGATATAGCGCTGGCTTTCTATGCTCGAGGTTGCGGGTTCATTCATTCATTCATTCATTCATTCATTCATTCATTCATTCATTCATTCATTCATTCATTTTATTCCATAAATCTTACATGAGCAATGAAGCTTTAAGATGTGGAACAAGTCAAAATTTTACAATATTACAATTACAATTTTTACAAATTTTTATAGTTTTACAATTTAGTAATTTTCTACAATTTTTACAATTTTGTGCAATTTTTTACAATATTTTGGCGAGATGTGGCGAGATGAGGTTCGAGCCCGGTCTGGTCGATGGCATTTAAATGTGTTTAAATGGGACAGACTCATGTCAGTAGATTTACTGGCATATAAAAAATCTCCTGCGGGACAAAATCCCGGCACATCAGCAACGCTGATATAACCTCTGCAGTTGCGAGAGTCGTTAAATAAACCATAATTTAATTTCTCCCCATCTTTTTTTTGAACGTCCAAGTTTCGTCTCCTTTGTGATGTGTAATTAAATATTTGTAAGGGAACCCGTGTCTGCTCCACTGTTAAAAGATATTATGCATACTAGTTTTGTCTATAAATGTCTCGTATTTCTAGTATAGGTCACTTGCAAGTAGATTACGCAACACTCCACAGATAGCAGCACGCATACGCTTTGGCAAGTGCAGCATCGCATCTAGTGGAGACTTCTTGACCTTCGTGTTACGTAAAAAATGTTTGTAATTGTACCTACTTCGTATTTTTAATTTCAATCGAATGTCATTTCTTTTCAGATCTTTTAATATAATTATATCCTGCTTTTGGTCTCAGCAACTTCACTTCAGTAGCCTCGATCCTTTTAGGTTGATTCTCAGTTAATATCCGATTGTCTGTTCCATATAGAGAACAGTACCAAAAATGATTATATGCGAATACCCTTAGCTATTTCATGCGGATTAGTTCAAGATTAAGCATATCTATTTAAACCGTAGAATAGGCTATAACAGTGATATTCAATCTATGAAAGTGGTCGAATTGGACCGATATGAGCCGGTATAGCATAAAATAAGATGCCAAAAAGCATACCGGCAGTAAGCATTTAAAATTGACTGTTATTTAGTGAAGCTGATCAAACAATCAGTCGTAATGCAAACCGCACAATGTATAAAGTGACCTGGAATGGAATGGAATTTATGGAAGGGAGGCACTATGGCCCAGCACTGCGACCTGATACGATCTAATGTTCTAACCTTCAAGCTAGGCGCATTCCCAAACCACACTGGCTGACTACACAAAGGTTCGCTGCATTCCCAAGTTTCGAGGAGGCAACTCCCCCTCGTCCCTAGGCCAGCCCTCTCCGTGCGTTACTAGCCAGCTAACCCCGAGAAAAACCCCAACTGCGACCTTGTCTACCACAAGTGCCACTATGGATTTTTCAACAGTAATCTCACTAGAGGTTTTGATTTATCTAGAGAAAATCAAAACTCGCGTGAGATTTAATTGACTATTACACGAGTAGAAGAAAGTATGTAAAGATTTGCACAGAATTAGTTTTTTAGGTATAATTTTTATTTATTATTATTATTATTATTATTATTATTATTATATTATATACAGTCATTACTTTATTTTTCCACTAACACTAATATCTAGGTAATTGCCATTGTCACAATATAACCCGTGCTGTGCTGATCATACTAATTGTACTAATCCTTTAATTGTGAGATTATATTCATATGTATTAATTCTTTTTTTTAAGTTAATACTTGTATACTAGAATGTATTTTCCTGTTTGTGATTATGTATTCAGTCTCTTTTTTATGTATTTATTATTATTATTATTATTATTATTATTATTGTATAATAAAACTTTCTTGTGTTAAATTCTAATGTAGCTTGTTTACATGTTTCGACATATTTATGGGTCATCCTCAGACCCAATCAATGTGTAATCAAGATGTATATATTATTTTTAAGTTAATACTGATTGTGTATATGTATTCAATCTCCCTTTTTTTATTTATTTATTTATTTATTTATTTATTATTATTATTATTATTATTATTATTATTATTATTATTATTATTATTATTATTGTTATTATTATTTTAAGTTAATATTTGTATACCGGTATGTATTTTTCTGTATGTGATTTGATCCTGGTTGAGTAGAAGAGAAGGTCTGATGGCCTTAACTCTGCCAGGAAAACTAAAACTATTATTATTACAAAGATTAAAAGAAATGAAGTACTCTAATACAATGAAATAATAACTGACTCGCTAAAATTCTATTTCACTAATGTTAGCTTCACCAAAACGTTTGAACGCAGCCGCCATTTTCAGTTGACTATCTATGAGGTAAACAAATGACGATCTCAAAGCATGTTTTATACTACCGTAAAGAATTTGCAGTTTGAAATGTTGGCAAACAAAAAAACAAATGCTAGGAAAGTGATAAAAACAAGCAAATGCTAAGGAAGTTATGAAAAAAAAAAAAAAACAAATGCTAGGGAAGTGATAAAATTGTAGCGATAAACAGCCATGGTTGGTTGGAACACGTCCTTTCGTACCGTTTTATTGGTCAAAAATAGTGTAAAAGTGTAACACTCAATAAAAAAAATTCCAAGCCTAACCGGGACTCGAACCCGGCCGGTATGCGTAACAGGCCAGATGTCTGACCACTCAGCCACAGCAGGGGGTTTGAATTGAGAGGAGGACTCTTCACAATGTGTAATAGCATATAAGGCCTTCCTCATTTAAAGTACGACGACGTCGGAAGGGCTTTTTCGTAACAGGTGTGTTTGGTACAACGTAAACCTCCAGTAGTTTCACGAATGCTGTCGGGCGCTACGGCTCCTGAATACTCGCACTCTGCATTGTGCATGCAATTCGCGGAAGAATCGGTGAGCGATGCGCGCGAGATTCTCTGGAAGGCGAGGCGGATTTCCTCCACCTTCTTTACGCCCACTTCCAACTCGTGCCAGTAGATTACAACTCGTCAAACACGCGGTCAATCTGTCCATTACTGTTTTATCATCGGACGTTTTGTCTCTTTGCAGTTGCCGAAAGGCTGCATTGTAGCCTATCAGATAACACTAATCTCATAACTTCCGTGTTCGAGATTCTCAGTACGGTACATATGAGAAGAGCCTTGCATAATATGAAACCTTACGAGTAGTTCAATAAAGAAGTATCAAAATAATGTTAAATCATAAATGAAATCCGAATTTTAGATCCAATTAGTTTTCGTTTCAGGTTTTTATCTACATAGGCTGAACCGTAATTAATGTCATTAATTTCAAGGGGTTATTCTTTGAGATATATAAAACAAAAAAGTTTAATATAATTTTGTTCGTTTTTGCTCCCTTTTCGAGATAATTATTTTATATGAAACATTTCATAGCATATTTTGGGAAAACTACCGAATTAATTCCCAATATGCTTTGTCAATTTAAGAAAGCAGTGTATCAGTCTATGATAATAAATGATTGAAAGGATTTTAGTTTTGTCCATTAAATGTAATCTGAACAAAAAATGTAACTTTTCGTTGTGTAAAGGAATTTTAAAATGTTATACTTTTTCGGATAAAATCTCTGCACATTTAAAGGACAAAACGAAAATTATTTCAAAGCAGACTCTTTAATTGACTGAGCTTATTGGAAATTAAAAAATGGCTTTCTCAAAACACGTTATGAAATATTTAGTACATACATACACACACAAGTGTTCTGCCAATGGGCAGGTCTTTCACTGCAAATTCAGCAATCTCCAATCTTTCCTATTTTCTGCCTTCCTCTTAGTCTCCTCATATCATCCATATATCTTAATGTCGTCTTTCATCTGATATCTTCTTTTGCAACAAACCCTTCTCCCGTTCACCATTCCTTCCAGTGCATCCTTCAGTAGGCAGTTTCTTCTCAACGAGTGACCCAACCAATTCCTTTTTCTCTTTCTGATCAGTTTCAGTATCAATAAATTATCATATTCATTATCATAATTTACTTCTACAGTCATTTCGCTTTGATAAAATATATCTATTTATTTTTAAAAGTGTAATTTAAATATTAAAAACTCTGTAAATAGACGAAAATAATGAACAATGGCTTTTACTTTTTGGGTAAAAAATAGATTGTGAAACAAAAAGAGTAGGCCTACCTATAATCTAGATGCATTTTATCTATTTTGAGAATGATCTTCTGTTGTACATGAGATGCCTTTAAATATATATTTTGTTATTAAATACACATGACAGTATATTTTGAACGCGAGTAACATTCTCATTGCGCAGTACCTATACTGTCCTATACGAATAGGCAGATGTAAACACACGAAAAGGAGCGGGCAGAAGAGACAAAACCTCCTTTGCAAGCGAAGCAAGTATGATCCATGTGCATCTAACTTGTACTTAAACGGTCTTACTAATAAAAAACCTTATATACAGACGTTTAACTGTCTTATACTTATACAATGAGTAGCTCATTTATAAGTCGTGTGTAAATTCCTTACTAGTAATCACAACATACGTCGTGTATAACAGTATAACTGTTACACAGCTACGTCATAGTTTCGTCATTACTTCGTTACGAAAGGTAATAGAATATCTGAGGTTTTCTATTGCATCCGGTAGAGCGCTCTAGTGTGGCGTGTTAAATATCGATAGTACAACTGTCTCTAATCGATTACCACACTACATTTTGGTCAAAACGTACAAGCTACAGGCATATTATTCTAATTATTCTGTGCTCTTTGGTGTGTTCTTCTGTGGTTACAAGGCAACCATCATCATAAAATGACAGTCGATACGAACAGCTGTTAGAGGGGCGGCCATTTTTTCTCTATATACAACGCTTAAACAAGGAGTTTCGTGTATATAACTACTGCAAAGCAATTCCCATTGTATAGTTACAGCCTGTTTATACGTCCATAGCTTATTCACGGTTTATTAGTAACGTGTTCTGTCTCAACTCTGCATAAGTCTCGTATAAAAACTATACACTGTTTATTAGTAAGACTGAAAGTAATTAAACTCAGGACTGTAGTCTCAATGTCATCAGTCATGTTCCGCGACAGATCAGTCATCTGTCCGGTAAGTAGCGCACAATTGTATGCGACCGAAGATACTGCCTTCTGTCGGAATATGAGAGAGGTAGATGTGGAATAAATAGAAGCGCCAAGAAAATAATATATCGTTTGAGTTGACTTTCAGTAAATCACCGTTTGGGAAGATTTTTGCACAAGAAATTTAAACACCTCGAACGTCTGGATTTAATGTTCCTAATTATGTCAGGTGAAGAATACAATGCGTGCAGTTCTGCGTTGTGTAACTTTCTCCATTCTCCTGTAACTTCATCCCTTTTAGCTCCAAATATTTTCCTAAGCATCTTATTCTCAAACACTCTTAACCCCTTTTCCTCTCTCAAAGTGAAAGTCCAAGTTTCAAAACCATACAGAACAACCGGTAATATAACTGTTTCGACCATGCCGAAATGTAGTAATTATACACCTGGTAGCAGCCCTTTAATGGGCCTCATTAAAGTACACCTATTCATTAAAGTTCAGGTATTCCACCAATCAGAAAATACCATTGTAGCAAAATGAAAGCGCGAGTATCGATTATTCTCGGATATGCAGTCGAAAGACAACTAGTTCTGTTACTATAATAATTAGCGTTAATTGTAAATAATATTCAAATAAATTCAATTTCTCATCTTGTTTTTCAATGTGTAATTCAATTTCAAGGTTATATCAACATTAATGTTTATTTTACTCTCTAGATTATATCAAGGTCAATGTCGAAATTTGTTTCTCGGAAAAAATCAATACTTTCGCGTCTGCGCACATCTCACAATTTACAAGGTATTGCACAAGATCAGTTCCGCTCCTCAGTCAGATAAGAATAACATGAATACTTATGAATAATTTCAAGTTAGAAATATGGTCGAGCATAAAAAGTCGTATGAAACTTGACTATATGGTAATTAAGACGCTCGTATGAATATTATGAAAACCGCTTGCGCTCGTTTCATAAACATACTCGCGTCTTAATTACTACTATTATTATAGGCTCGTTGCATAATGTACTATTAACTTTCAGCTTTTTTGAAAGCAGACTGGATGACAAAAACTTCTCAACTAAATAATAACAGGCATTTCCCATATTTATTCGGTGTTTAATTTCCTCCCGATTGTCATTTATATTAATTTGTTACTGTTGCTCCAAGATATTTGAATTTTTCTATACATTCAAAAGATGAATATCAAATTTTTATATTTTTATTTCGTACTACGAGTATGTTCTGGTCACGAGACATAATCATATACTTCTCAACATTAGGTTTACAATACTTTCTCTGTACTTTGTAAGACGACATGTTAAGGACATGACGTGCTAAGTCGCCATAAAATAAGAAATAACGTTAGGAGTACTAGCAAATAGTAGTAGTGGTACAAAACGAATTCTCTAATGACACTTTTCATGACGTCCATTTGTAATTACAAGAAAACATAGATAAATGCCTTATATTTCGTGCAAGAATCTTTGTAAAAGTAATTGAAATGCCGATGCAGTTATAAAAGGAGCTCATTGAGGCCGTCCAAGTGTATTCCTAGAGCATGACGTGCTTGCTTGTTGTGATACTTTGTTGGGTGCTACCATTTATAGAAGTCTACAATAGAACTGGCATGTTGTGAATAAAGCCGTAATTGCTCTTCCAGGTACTGAGTTTGAAATAGAAGTTGTAAGTATAGGTTAATGCTTTTAACCCGTGATTATTTATATATTGGGATTCTTTTTCTTTCGAGGCATATGATCCACTTCCTCCGCCGCGGACAAACTACGATTCAGAACAAAACATTAGGTCCTAACAAGATCCAAGATCGCAACGAATTAACAAGATCCAAGATCGCAACGAATTAAAGGATTTAAGAAGACAAAATATTGCAAACGATATCACGTCACGTCACATGAAATCAAATCACGCAACGTCGCAACACAGCATTTCATTTTTTTATCATGTTGGTAATTATCCGATAAGCAGGTAATAATTTATTACTATTTTGTGTAATAGCCGTCTATATGCCTATCAAGTACAATATAGTTATTAAATACTATAGTTCATTTAAAAGATTAACACATTTACAAACACAAAATTAAAGATGCAAAAACCCAACGCTAATATTTGGTTCAATCAAGAATGTCCGTTAAACAGGGTTACTCCGAAATATGCGACCATAAAAAACAAACCTTACTCTTACGCAGCGAAGATATCCAACCTACAATATCAGAAGTTAAGCATTCGGAATGAAATTTAAAAACCCGAAGACGTTAATCTTTTAAACGTACTATAGTATTTAATAACTATATTGTACTTGATAAGTATATAGACGGCTATTACACAAATTATCAATAAACATCACTTCATGTCAAATTACGATATGTCATGTATAGGGGTCGGAAGTTGATGAAATATATTTTTTTTCTCAGACATTACAGACAATGAAGAATGCAATATAAACTCGTTTCACTTCGACACGAACCAAATAGCCTACTTCTATTTTGATTTTTCTTTTTGCATTTTTCAGTCTTTCTGTTGGTCATTTTTTAAGAAATGTTCTACTTTTTGTTGCATTTTTGTTCTTTTCTGCTTTTAAACAGATTTTTTTACTGTGTCGTCGTAGTCTATATTCGAGAACATACTGCAGATTGCTTACGCAATTCAAAATATCATCATATCATATCATATCATATCATATCATATATATATATATATATATATATATATATATA